>NC_081348.1:18680992-18702873 GCF_029784015.1 Lycium ferocissimum
TTTGAGTCCACACCCAAAGACAATGGACTGTTTTGAGCCTTTTCTCCAGTTTTATATGAATGCTATTACAAGCGACATTGTGGAAAGATATGAAATTGAAACTAATATATTTGAAAATCCTTTTTGATTATTGATGCAGAGGTAAAGTGGCATTTTCTCTTATGCTTTTGAGTTGAAATGGATAAATGTGTTGAAGGGAACAAATTTCCATTTTTATTATACACAATTAGTCAATCAATTACATTCCTATGCCAGCCTAGTTAGTGCCGGTGGTATGAATTCTCAAGATCTGCTCCATTCTATTCGGGCCAATTTCTCTAATCCTAAATGTTCTCTTCATCTCACTATTTTTGTCATGCTAACATAAAAATCTCTAAACAACCTTAATAGACTCTTGATTGATGAAAGACCTGATATAAGTGTAAAAACAATAACTAAGGCTTTATCCAAAATGAATTGGTAACACTTTATATAGATCTTTTGCTTCCAATGTGCTATGTTCTAAGCTAAATCTACCAATCAAAATTTTCTAAGCTAAATCTGTTTTTACATTCTAGAATTGTTGGTGAAGAAGTGTTACTCTGTGTGAGTTTAAAATCTACCTCGTCTCATTTCAGCAATTTTTATCGTCATAATATATACCTAACTAGAAGTATATGTTGAACATGACAAAACAATCTTAGACAATTTTCTCTTTTTCTTTTAATCATCCATGTGTGCCTGATGCCTTGGTCAGATCTTATGATTTCTCTTGTTTAATTTTTGTATAACCACACATTCATCTTCGTATGAGATTTATCTTGTGAATATGTCGGGCCTTGGAGGTCTAACATCTATTTGTAGATAACATAGATGGTATCATAATTATTAGGCATAATACATAAATAGGCCCGGGGGTGCACACTCGGCAAGGAGTTGGCCCTCGAAATTGTTTGCACCCGGTGGGTTTTCAGACCTTGAAAGGGCGGATCTTGCCACCGAGCGCAAGGGTTAATGGTATCATAATTATTAGGCATAATACATAAATAGGCCCTTAAACTTTGGCCTGTGCAATGCTTCTTGACTTTGGGTGTGCACAAGTAGGCACCTTAACTTGTATAAAGTTGAACAAGTAAACACAAATGATGACATGGCACTGACGTGACACATAAATATTGGAGGGCCACGACAGTGCCACATCAATGCCACGTTAACATTTGTGTTTACTTGTTCAACTTTATACAAGTGAAGGTGCCTAATGCACATCCTAAAGTTGAAGGATCACCACACACGCGTATACAAGTTTCAAGTTTTTTAAGGCCTATTTATGTATTATGCCTAATTATTATATAGAACATTTCTTTCACGTTATAGACGGTGGCAGAGACACACTTCTACAAGGGGTGTCATGCGACAGCGCTTCGCTGAAAAAATTCACAAATACTTAGTATCTATGTAAATAATATATGTCTAAGATAATCTATTTTTAAACTGATACCATTTGGATATAGTACAAAGTAAACATCAATTTGAGACAAGTAGTACAACTGGATAATAGTCCCACCCAAATCCACATACAAGCTAGAGTTCTGATAATAAGCCGACACCACTTGTGCAAAATCCTATGTATAGGTATCCTATCACTTAGTTTTCTCGTAGCATCCCCTCCATCTCAGTCATCCTTCTTAATACTATATATTACATTTTTATCTATCATTGCAAACTTCCTTAGCAAACACATTATCGATCGTCTTTCATAGTTCAATGGAACTTTCTTTTTCTAAAATCTCTTTAATTGCTAATCACCTTTAGCTACTTTTAGTTTCCATATTCCCTAAAGTTTCGGAAGCAACTAATGTGATTTTTCCTTTTTAAGCTAAAAACTCCTATGGAAAATCAAGTGTGCTCCCCAAGCATTAGCATTTGTTCCTTGTTTTTGACTTTGAGAAACTCTTGTCAACTTTGGATTGCAAGAATTTTCTGGGTCCCACTATATTTTATCCATGGAAAACTGTTCTGAGCCTAGGAAAGTTTACATTGTGCGTGGACCCTAGAGCCAATTGTTAATTGGAATAAAGTTTGTTAATTGGAATAAAGTTGCATGTTTCACATGGTTGTTGGCAAGGGAAGCAGTACGGACTCAAGAAAACCTAAAAAAGAGAAAAATCTCTCTTTGTTCCAGATGTTACTTGTGTGGTGAAGAGGGTGAGACAGTCAGCCATCTATTTTTACATTGTCGGATCACAATACAGCTTTGGAGGATCTTTGTGAATCTTAGGGGCATTACACTTTGGAGGATCTTTGTGAATCTTAGGGGCATTGTCTGGGTAATGCCAAATAGGATTACTAATCTACTCCATATTTGGGAGGAGGCAGGAATAGGAGCCTCAGACAGAGATAGATGGAGGATTGTCCCAGCTTGCATTTGGTGGACAATATGGAAAGAGAGAAATTCAAGGTGCTTTGAAGACAGTAGTAGTGATGTACAAAAGATCAAGCTGAATTGCGTCAAACTTTTTTGTTTTTGGTGCAAACAGATTTACCTTGAGGAGACTGAATCCATAATTGAAATCCTAGGCTCTTGTTAGATTTTCAGAGCTTTGGATCAGCTTTCTCGTTTTTGCTGTAAATATGGTTCCAGTGCAAACTAAGCACTGATCAAGTCAATACATACCAATGTTACATTTTCAAAAAAAATCGTAAGTCTTATTTTGAGAAAAGATTTGGGAAGTTTTACTAACACGTTCTGTCTTGTAACTTTTACCGCAACTCGTCATGTGGATTAATTTAAGTTGCAAGAAAGTAAAATTAGAAATGAAAGAAAAGCTTAAATTAAAAAACAAAAAAGAGGACGAGGTATTTAACTTAGTATAATGTGAAGATTGGACCAGGAAAAAAAGGCGCTACGTATATGTCTTTTGCTGCTGCTTTAGGTGTTGAAGTTTTCATTTGTTTTGGATACAGGAACACACTTTATAATCCAACCAATAGGCCATGACAATGACGAAATCCCGATGCATGCAGCCCATTGCGTCCAGTTCAGCCTTTCAGTATCAGCAAACCTCCTCAGGAATTCAACCATAATTACCTGGAGAAATATTGTCATTCCCACTATCCCAACAAACAGTCTGTTCTTCAGTATTCCATGGAATATGTTTTTCTTCTCCAAGTTCCTTGCATTGAACTCATTGAAGACTTGACAGAGGACGAAAGTATTGAAGATCAAGGTGTCTTTTACCTTCTTATTCACATGAAAGATGGCACTTCCTTTGAACTGCAGGATCAATAGCACTGTTACTTGGTACAAGGCTTGAGCAAGGAGATTCCTCCACATCACACCAGTTATCAGAGGTTCAGTTCGTCCAACTGGTTGCTTGTTCATTAGATCACTACTGGGTCGCTCAGTTGCCAAAGCTAAGGCCCCCAGAGTATCCATTATGAGATTCACCCACAGAAGTTGGACTGCTGTCAGTGGTACTTCTCCAGATGAAGCAGCAGCGACAAAGTTGATAACAAGGGCAGCAACATTTACTGTGAGCTGAAACTGAATAAACTTTTGAATGTTGTTATACACGCACCTACCCCACTTCAAGACCGTGACCACTGTATTGAAATTGTCGTCCAAGATAACTATATCGGAGCTCTCCTTTGCGACTTCTGTGCCTTGGATCCCCATGGAAAGTCCAACATCTGCTGCTTTTAGTGCAGGAGCATCATTTGTTCCATCGCCTGTTACTGCTACAACGTGGCCTTTCTGCTTCAAGCATTCAACCATCAAAAGCTTGTCAAACGGTGAAGACCTTGCCATCACTCGTATTTTTTCAACAATCTCCATTCTCTCTTCTTGTGAATAATTCCTGAATGCCGGTCCTTCAATAACTGCAATATTCATGTCTTCACCTGGTTGGAGTATTCCACATTCAAAAGCTATTGCTTTGGCTGTAAACACATTGTCCCCAGTAATCATTTTGATGCTAACACCAGCAGCCCTGCAAGATTCTACTGCCTCTTTAACACCAGGCCGACATGGGTCCTTTAGACCCACCAGACCCAGTAAGGTTAGTTCAGTTTCTTCAAGAATTTGACTTTCTGCATTGCTTTCTTTGTAAGCAAATGCAATACATCGCAAGCTCTTGCTTGCCATATATTTAATTCTCAACTCAAGTTCTTTTCTTTCTTCATGATCTATAGGTGAAACTCTTCCACTTTTGACATAATAAGTGGAGCACATAGCTAGAATCATCTCAGCAGCACCTTTCCAATGTGCATGAACTTTTCCCGTATTCTTTTTTGCCACCATTACCCCACTTCTTTTCTTTTGTGAATTGAAAACTTCAACGTGGAGGATCTGATACTCTTGCTTTAATTCATCAAAGTTGACTAGTAAACTGGTCATGGCCCAAGATAGAATCGCTTTCTCAGTTGGGCCACCAGAGATCTCTGGAGGACCAGAAGGTGTTGTATAAACATCACCAGTAGTATTCAAGCCAGCAGCCCCTTGTAGCAATTCAAGAACTTCAGGTGCTATCTGTGATGTCATCATTGTAATCATTTCTGTTCCTAACCAAAATTCAGTTACCTGCAAAGGCGTCAGAATTTAAATTTGATCAGTTTAGCGTCAGAATTTAAATTTGATCAGTTTAACATTTAAGCTCTTACCGTTAAATTCATTGCAATTTAAACTTATGGGTTTAAAATTTAATATTTGTTGAAAGTTTAGTACTCAATTTCAACACACATATATATGCTTCGTATTGAAATTAGTAAGTTCGGTTGAACCCAGTTATATTACCTGCATCTGGTTTAAGGTGAGAGTGCCAGTTTTGTCTGTGCATATGGTAGTTGCTGATCCCATTGTCTCACATGCAGATAGCTTACGGACCATTGCATTATCAAGCATCATTCTTCTCATAGAATATGCCAAGGTTAGCGTGACAGCCAATGGCAAACCTTCTGGAATTGCAACCACTATGATGGTTACTGCTGCAGCAATTATACGAATCAAGGAATGCATTATATCATCTGCTTTGGTTTTGCTTCCTACGAACTCCTTCTGACCACTGTCATTTTCAGAATGCCCCGTGAAGTAACGGATCATTAAGGTGATTAGAACAAGAAAAGCCACCAACAGACCAACGTTCCCTATATATTTAGTAAGCTTGTTTAGCCGATGTTGCAGTGGCGTTTGCTCATTCTTGTCATCTGTTACTGTGCACATCATCTGACCCCATGCATTATTCTTCCCTACTGATGTGACAAGCATGCGTCCATATCCGTCCATTACTTTTGTTCCGCACACCAAAAATGGGTTTTGTGTCTTGTTGATTTGAACGTGATCACTTTCACCTGCAGAAGTAGATCCAAATATAAATTTAATGAGTTCAAAGTTCTTAGTTCCTTAGAATATAGGTTCAAAACTTATACTACTGTTTTAGGGTTTTCACATTTATGTCTATTGTTTATACTGAAAATGTCTGTCCGTCTATATTCACCTGTCATACTGGACTCATCTACTTGCAGTGAGTGGCCATCCAAAAAGAGTCCATCTGCTGGTATCTGATCGCCAATTTTGAGGCAGACAACATCACCAACAACAATATCAAAGATTGATACTTCCTGTCTACGTCCGTCTCTCACTACCTCGACTTTGATATCCTTGCTTTCATCCGAAAGCTTCAGAAACTGTCTGCTTTGTTTGAAGTTACTGACAGATGAGACTGCAAGGACAAGAACAACTGCAACGATGATACTCCCGCCATCATACCATCCTTCCTTAGGCCCATGCTGTTTAATCCCAAAGCCAAGGGAGAAAACGGCACATACCAGAAGGATGATAATGGTGGTGTCTTTGAAAGCATCAACCACAAAACTCAAGAAACTCTTGGCTGGTGGTTTGTCATAAATGTTGGAACCAAAAGTTTCCTTTCTTTGTTTTAGTTCATTCTCATGCATTGTTAAACCGGCTTTCAGGTCTGATCCAAGAATTTCTACGACTCGTCGCGCTCCTCCAAATTGAAGGAGGCCATTGAAGTCTCTCTCTCTAACCAACTTGGCAAGTGCTTCTTTGTTGATGCCATCAGAGAGTTCTTGCTCATGATCATTGACGCTTTCAATGTTGATAACGTAGGACGGATTGCGCAACAACTGAGAACTGACTATTGTGTTTCTAGCAATCTTTTTCTTGGTCAAGAAACACACAAAATATATGGCTCTAAAAACTAACTGCAACCTCTTCTGAGGTTTAAATTTTCCCGGGGATATGTCCCTGTCATTGCTTAAAAACATGATGGTATCACTGTATTTGGATGACTGTACAGCCATTAGGAGTTTTTGCTTCTTTTTTTTTTTTTTTTTTAACCTGCAGGTAAATATTGAACTATCTGCGACTTGAATTCAGTGTGTGAAGTTGTAACATAAATAACCTTAGCTAGGAGAAGAAAGTTCCATGCAATTTCCAGACGCTCAGCTCGTTCCAATTTCCAGATAAGTACAAGGAAATTGTGAAGAAGTTCAGTTACATATTCCATGCAATAGTTTGTTGGTGCCCCAGTGCTTGCGTTTCATGAGAGGAAGCATCACTTTTTAAGAAAAGATGTACCTCAAACAAGGAAATTGTGTATTACAGTAATTAATTATGGTTGAACAATAGAGTGTATGTCAAGATATACTCGTCATTGGGATTTTACTCAAGGATTAATTAAAGTTATATATAAATTGACAATGTTTTTTGTAGCACTATATGTGGAGCTTTAACATCTGAGAGTAGTTTGCTGTCTTTTATTAGATTAATGTTTATCAAAAAATTTACTTGTAATTACTTAATAAGTGACTCAATTATGTTGGTATTATTTACGCCCCAGTGGCAGATGTAGAGTATGTCTTACGGGTTAACATAAACTCAGTAGTTTTTGTGCATGCCGTGTATATCTAATAAGAAACTTGAAATATCTATAAATATTTTATTTTAAACCCAGTTCTTATTGTATATTAATTTGAAGTAGTTGTAAGAACTCACAAACTTTAAATTCTAAATCCCGCCTCTATAGACCTTCGATGCATATAACTTCAACTCCTACCGAAAATTTTCCCCTAAAAGGCAAAAGAGTTGCAGCAAAGACTTTGGTTTATGCAGTGCCTTTGAAAATGCATGTTTGTTAAAGACGCTCTGCATGTCTTATTTCTTATTATTTCTATCTTTTTTCCAGGTTGCTTTTTCTAGGTATATTGGTGTCTTTGATACAGTTTTCTACAACCTTTTCCAAAACTAAAATCAAAGTTTGTTGATTCAATAAAGGCATAAATGGCATAATTGTTACGGGAACTCAAAGCAAAATGTTCCGTAAAGACAAGAAACAAATCAAACGTAGATTTTTGCAGAAAACCTTACAAAGGTGTTCTTGAAAACTCATTCTTCAAAAAGCCAAAGTAATGATGTTTGTTCAAGTTATTATCAGAATTCTTTGATAGAAATAATTAGTTTTCAAAAAACGTGTTGCACTTTTCTTTAGGATAATTGTGGTGCTTGGATCAGTTTGCGCTCAACTCGACTAAATTGATCAGGATTGAATTGCGAAGTGAATGAATGATGAATTGATGAGTGACTCTAATACTTTGTTGCCTCATGTAAAAAAGAAAAAGTATTTGATATTATTGCTGGTGAACCAACTATTACGTACCAACTTCATGAAATGATCGTTGTAATGATGAATTTAATTCATATTTTAATTGATAAAAGATCGTTGTAATGATGAATTTAATTCATATTTTAATTGATAAAAGATTGTTTTGCTAGCTTCTTTGTGAATTTACTCATCATATATTGAATTGGCTTGGTAAAAGTCTTGAGTCGCACGTAGAATATAAATAGGTTAGCTTTAGCTCTTTGGAAAAACGTCTTGTTTTGTTAAACATTACATTATACTATCTAGAAAAGTGTATGTCCCTTTCTTCCATTAATTTTTTTTTTTGTTTCCCACCCAATATCTGGTACCCATATTGGAGCCCAACTATATCCGGATTCGCGCTGCATAGGGCTCCATTCGGGGGGGGCTCCCTACCAAGGATTTTTCCATACCCAGGGCTCGAACCCAAGACCTCTGATTAAGGGAGGAGCAACCTCATCCGTTGCACCACATCCTTTGATGGTCCTTTCTTCTACTAATAGTATACATTAAAACGTCACTTGGAACTATGTCACTGACGTTATAATTATATGGATAGACATCAGTCTATTATTTTTGTTTTACTAAAAGTAAGTTATATCAGATCACTTTTATTTCTTATATTAATATGTAATTTTTCTTACTTTAAGATCATGTAAAATCAATTTTTATAAAGACTTATCCATAGATATATTTTGAATGACCTATAATATAAAAAATATGTCACGACCCAACCCCGTAGGCCGTGACTAGTGCTCGAACTGGGCACCCATACGCGCTCATTAACCAGATTCGGCATACAAACGACTCATACATATACAAATATCAAACGTGGCTCCAAACCGACGCATACAAACATATATATACGCACGAAGCGCGCAAGGTCGTTGTAATATACATAACGTATCAAAGCATACATACACGCGGCCCGATAAGGCGCCACGCGCGGATGGGCCGCCCAAACACGCGCACACAACGCGTCCGAGCAAAACCGTACATAACCACATCTATGTCTACGGACCCCTCGCGGAACAACGAATCATATGACGGGACGGGGCCCCGCCGTACCCCCGAATAAACATATACATATGCAACGAATCGAATATATACCAAAATGTGGGCTCGGAATAAGGGGAGCACGCCAAACAACGAAAAAGGTGTCCTAGGCGGTGGATCACCGAACCGTGCGTACGTACCTGCGCGGCATGAAACGCAGCCCCCGAAGAAAGGGGGTCAGTACGGAATATGTACTGAGTATGCAAAGCAGAAGATACAGTGAACAAATCTGAGTCATAATCGAAACAGAAGTACAGAAAATAAGTGCATATCCAGATGCCAAAATGCTTAGCTTTCTTTTGTAAAACGTCTCTGTCTCATATATACGGACAATCAAACATTTTATATGAGCTGACATTAACCGACTGATCATAATCACGTATACACATACCGCGGTCAAGTACCCAGCGGCCAATGTCACATATACACATACCGCGGTCAAGTACCCAGCGGTCAATATCACACATACACATACCGCGGTCAAGTACCCAGCGGTCAATATCACACATACACATACCGCGGTCAAGTACCCAGCGGCACATCACATACACGTACCGCGGTCAAGTACCCGGCGGTCAATATCACACATACACATATCCGCGGTCAAGAATCCAAATGGCACAACATCAAATCCGGTGCCGCAACATCACATCACATACCGCGGTCAAGAATCCAGTGGCAACATCACATCACATACCGGCCCGGGACTCGGCGAAAAATGTAACAACAGAATGCACGAGAAAAATCATAAGTAGCCAAATACAGTTTAAAACATTTTCAAAGACTTAATAGGTTAATCAAAACGAACCATCATTTATAGGCCAAAACAGTAGTCAAATCAGATTTTCTTCCGAACGTCACTCGGGAACATATCAAACCGAACTTCAGAAACCGTAGTTACGTATCAAAATCACTTACATAAAATCCTTATTTCAGACTCAATCGATAAATATATAATCATACTCGGGGGTCGGAAAGGTAGTCATATTAAGTTCTCTTCAATAAGTCGTTAGCACTATACAAAGAAAAGTCGCGGGACCCACGGACGAGCGTCAACCCAATCCGGGCCCGCCTATGGAAATCATAGTCATTATACGTCATACAACCAATTACGAGCATATCAAAGCCATCCGGTTCTGTCTGTGAAAGTTACGGACGTTCGTAGTTATAAAACTCTTTTGGAAACAAAACTGTTTATGCAACGTTTGAAAACCAATCATACAAAGACATATAAACCATAGCTTGTCCATATAAGGATGCCAACATCAAGAAGCAAATAAGCATCGTAAACATGCTCGGACTTTAAGAATAGAATTACCTCCGAAGCTCATAACATATCATAACTTAGCCATATCTAAGACATGCCAAAAGAAGGAAAGGTAAGCTTTACATACCTCGTCCGCTCTCCAAGTCACTCCAAACTCAAACCTCGGGCTCTCCAAAATCTACACAATATCATTAAATACCAACGTTACTATAGACATTTTGGAGTTCATTTCCACACGAATACTAAATTCCACAGAAATTTGGGCAGCATTTCCCACAGTAAATGCACAACCCCGAGAATTCACTCGGCCAAATTCATCAACAACAACACCAACAACCAAGCTAGCAACATCAATAATCAATTTAAAACGCATTCTAGCATTAAATACTCTTTCTACATAATCCAACAACATTCATTATATATTCAACGGCTTACATTCAAGCCAACATCAACGCTCATACATTCCAATACCAACCCGAACCCATGCCAACAATATTCAAGAACATTGTAAACAATTCACACAACATTTCAACCTTCCAATAAATACTCCAATTCACCCGAAATTGCCCCAAACCCGTGAACAACATCCATAACACATTCTCAACTTCCGAATCATACTTTGCACCAACAATTCACACTCTAACAATGTCATCCTCATAATTATACAATTTACATCAAATGCACAATAACCTCAAAATCAGCCCGCAACACTTACAATATCAATTTGAGTCATTAAACTCTTATCGTCAACATAGAATTCACAACGACAACAATCAAATTCCAAATAGAGTTAATTCATTCACATTTACACAAGGGTGGCCACATTCGGCCACCACCCCAACTTACCATCTTTATGATTTTTCATTCATTTCTCCACTCTACAACAATCACAACATGCTAACTAGACTCTAATTCATTGCTTCAACACAACACAACACACACACACTTACACAGCCATGCACTACACACACAACCTCAACTTCAACATGCCCTATTTCATGAATTTCCTCCATTTTAACATACTACAACATGCATACACCATTCATAACACATAAAACAAGATTAAATCTTACCTTTCTTCTTCAACTTCACAATTAGGCTAGGGTTTGTGATTGACCAAACGGATAGTTTGTTCGCTCCAACAACACTCTCACGTTACTTAGAGACCTTCAATTAGTGGATTGGAATCAAAGAAATAATTTTGGGATGGCTTGTTTTGGACTTGAAATTTGGGGGTGCTTGGCCGAGAGGTTCAAGCTTGTTGTTCTTCAACTTCTCTTTTTTTTCTAAATGTAGAAATGAGGAAAGATAACTTGGTGATCATCTTTTATGCTCCTAAATGATTCATACATGTGTCCATGGCCCACACATGTGTTGGACCAATCAAATTTGGCCACAAAAATGTGTGGGACCATCTCCACACCACATGGCCAATACGGCCAAAATTCAATAATTCCCAACTTTCCATTATTCCACTTTTGGTCCCAAATTTTCCTAGTTGTTCCATGCCAACAAATTCATGAACAAATTAGGTCTTAAAACGAAATCGAAGGTCAAAAGTCTCGACTTCATATCCCGGAATGGTTTTGTCCCTAACTTACCATAGTTGACCCGGATTGTCCCAATGTACGAAATGGAGGATATAACAAAATATTTGTATATTGACAATGTATATATGTTAAGTTCAAAGTAAAAAGAATGATCCTTAATTAAGAAAACGTAAGAATGATCCTTAATTAAGAAAACGTCTAAGTATCACACCACATCGGGGAGTATGACGAGGGCTCGACCGTGGTAGGAACCACGACTTATCCGTTACTTTGAACATTATAAACCATAACTCAAAGAACACCTGCACGCAGAAAAGACCCAACATAGGAATATCCGATCATTCAGCAAATATGTTCATATGCGGACCGACAAGGTCGCCACAACATAACGTATATCATAAAGCCGGCAAGGCTAACAGTAAAGTATCAAGAGCTCAAAATAAGGCCGACAAGGCCACCAAAATATTATACAACAATATGAACCGGTGCGGTATAAAATATCTAACCGTACACACGCGTCTACGAGCCTCTACATAGAATACAATGATCATAAGGACAATACCAAATAGACTGCACCACGTAAGTGGAGTGCTCGCGAGAATCCGTGATAGAACACCTACGGGTGCGATCCATCTCCGCCTACTGCCCGAGTACGAGCGCGAGCGTACACAAGAAGGGACGTCGATACGAATAATGTACTGAGTATGTAAGGCATGAATAACAACATAATATAGATATGGAAGGTAACATGGAATAAGAGAGATAACCTCTACATCTGGATGACTCATAAGGCAGATGTCATGCATGCTTAGCCTTTAAAAAAACATTTCTATACATATACATTGTACCATGCCCGGCCATTAAGGCTCGGTGTCATATATAGTATTATCATGCCCGGCCATTAAGGCTCGGTGTCATATATATAGTATCATGCCCGGTTATTAAGGCTCGGTATTATCATCATTAGCTCGCATCCGGGGTAATATCATAACATGTTCACTGCAGTGGTGTGCACATCTACGTGTCATGCCCGGCCGATTATATATATATATATATATATATATATATATATATATATATATATATAAATATAAAGCATGCATGAGAGCCGTTATTACTCATGAATCAAGAACATGTTTGCAAGACTACGACAAGTTATCTCATGAAAACATATTACAAGATATTTCATGAAACCATGTTATAAGTTATTTCGTGAAATCATGATTACAAGTTATTTACAAGTTATTTGACGAAAATCATGGGCTTCTTAGCCAACTATATCATGTTCATATTTTTGGGATTGCTTAGTTAACCGAGAAGGCTCGAGATAGCTTTTAAACTACGTAGCCACCGTAGGATAAGGGTTGTCGACAAGGAGACAACACCTTCATTATGCAGTTTGGATCCTTACATGCTTATTATTACTTAAATCTCATATCCCTGGCAAGGTGTGAGTGTTCTACTGGTAGGACGCAAGTACCAGATCATGTTGTCGGTTATACTATAGCATTCTCCACGTTACAAACAGTTTTATAAACATGTATTTCCATTGATTTACTATTTTCAGACTTTACTCACGTTTCATACTCATTTTCAAGTTACATTCAGTTTCAGTTCATGTCCTATGCCTATGTTGTGCCATGTTCTTCATTTCGAAGAAGTTTTACATACTAGTACTATTCACCATGTACTAACGTCCCTTTTGCCCGGGCACGCACTTCACGGTACGATACCGATTTTCGGGAGCATACACACAAGGCGGTAGGATCACCTCAGTTATTAGCTTATTGGTGAGCCCCACTCCTTTCGGGGTTCAACATGGAGTCTGTATTAGTATGCAGTTTATGGTAGTCCAGGGCTATGTCCTGGTAGTTAGTATTCATACATGTTTTAGAGGTTTCATAGACAGATATTAGTTCACAGAGTCAGTTATGCTTTCATGTTTGCAGACTATGACGTTTTCACGAATTTTCATGCTATGAGATAATTTCAAGACTTTATTCCGCAAATTATATTTTCATGATTCATTTAAATTGCATCATATAGATTATATTGTCGTGATGCCCATGTTGACAAGCAAGCCATGAGGTTCGCTCGGACACATGCAAGCAAGGCCCGAGTGCTGTGTTACGCCCAGGCCATGGTTCGGGGCGTGACAAACAGGAATGCTATCGACAGATCATCGGGAAGTAAAGAAGCCTCGAGATTGTGCGAGTATAATTTCTGCGTCGATGTGGCGACCATAGCAGCAGCCGTCATCCACAACAGAGAAACAAGGCATCCGAGGCCAATTCAGTCCGACCCGAAAAAATGGGATAAGAGCCTGATTTGCAAGTACCATCACACCCACGGTCATCGAACCGAAGACTGTCGACAGTTAAGAGAGGAAGTCGCTCGTCTGTTTAATCTAGGTCATCTTCGAGAATTCCTAAGTGAATGGGCCAAAACTCATTTCAAGAACGTAAATGCCAACAAGAAAGATAGACAGGAAGAGCTTCACCAGGTGATCCACATGATTATGGGGGGAGCGGACATTCCCCAAGGGCCGGTAATGAAACGCACCAAAATTTTCATAACGAGAGAAAAGCGTATCCAGAGTTATGACCCCGACGATCCTATCTCGTTCAATGATGAGGATATAGAAGGCATCGTTCAGCCCCACAACGATGCATTGGTAATATCTGTCCTCGTTAATAAATTTAGAAATAAACGTACGCTAGTTGATCCAGGTAGCTCGGCTAATATCATCCGATGGAGAGTCATTGAGCAAATTTACTACTAGACCGTTCGTACTGTGTGTCCGAGTCCTCAACGGATTTAACATGGCATGCAAAACGACTAAGGGTGAGATCACTTTACCGATCAACACAGCTGGAACCATGCAACAGACTAAATTTTATGTGATAGAGGGAGACATGGGAAACAATGCATTATGTGGAAGACCATGGATTCAAAATATGAGAGCAGTGCCCTCAACTCTGCCCCAAGCGTTAAAGTTCCCGACCCCGGAAGGGATCAAAACCGTTCATGGTGAGCAGCAAGCTGCAAAGAAAATGTTCGCTATCGAAGAAGCGGTTGCGGCTAGGGCTGGGCAAAAATACCGAAAATCAAAAAATCGAACCGAACCGAACCGAAACTTCAACAAACCGAACCGAACCGAACTATTTTGGTTCGGTGTTTGGTGTCCACCGTAAAAAAATCAAAACCGAAATAGCCGAACTGAAGTTTGATAAAATCGAATAGAAAAATTGAACGCGCACCGAAATTTAATACAATACCCAAAAAAAAATTAAAATAGTCCAGGCCCATTAAATTTAAAGCAAAAAAAACCAATTGTAATAAGTCCTCTTTTGCATTTGTATCCCTAATTTTTCACTTGAATTGAAAAAAATCAAATATCCTTAACAAAGAAAGGTAACTAGGATGTCTCTTTAGGATTAATGTATGTCCTTTATGTGTTTTCTTAATTATTCTTACGGTATGTATATAACACCTACTAATCCTATGTCATGATTATAGTTTTCTGTTCTTGTGTATCCTGTTTGTTTGATTTTGATTTTAATTTATCAGTTTTATGTTTTATTGCTTTTGAGAATATAAATTAGTGTCAATGGAATCTCTTCTAATATTATATCAAAAAAACCGAATTGAAAAAATTGAAACCAAACCGAATCGAACTTTTAAAAATCGAAACCGAAAGAACCGAACCGAACTAGTTGGGTTCGATGTTCGGTGTCCACCTTAAAAAAAACCGAACCCGAAATAGCCAAACCGAAGTTTGGTAAAGCCGAACCGAAAAATCGAACGCCCACCCCTAGGTGTGGCGGCCAAGGCTCCAGTATTGAAGGACGGAAAGTCGAACAGAGGGGAAGAAGCCAAATAGCAATCACAGGTTCCGATCCTGGTGTCCTCGAAAGATTGGGATAGGAACACGCTAGATGAAGAAATCGACTTTGGAGTCCCGAGGTCTTTCGTAGTACCCGATGATTCAGATACCACTAAATCCACGGTCGAAGAACTTGAGCAAATCATAATGTTCGTTAATCTACTTGACAGGAAGGTATACCTGGGCACGGGGTTGACCCCCGAGCTCAGGAAATTTTTTATTGAATTTCTTAAAAATAACTCCGATTGTTTTTCCTGGTCCCATTTAGACATGACAGGTATCCCACCGGAGGTGACAACGCACAAGCTGAGTCTGGACCCAAATTCCCCTCTAGTTAAACAAAAGAGAAGGCCGCAGCCCGAGGTCAACCATGCGTTCGTCAAGGACGAGGTATCTAAACTCCTTAAAATAGGATCCATTCAAGAGGTTAAATACCCGGACTGGTTAGCTAATGTTATAGTAGTATCTAAAAAGGGAAACAAATTTAAAATGTGCATAGACTACAAAGATTTAAATAAGGCATGCCCGAATGATTCGTTTCCTTTGCCCAACATCGATCGTATGATCGATGCTACGGCGAGCCACGAGACACTGAGTTTCCTCGATGCCTATTCCGGGTACAATCAAATACAGATGGACCCAGGGGACAGAAAAAATCTCTTTTGTGACTAGGTTCGGCACATATTGTTATAATGTAATGCCCTTCGGCTTAAAAAAATGCCAGAGCCACCTATCAACAGCTGGTCAACCGCATGTTCGAACACCAAATAGGAAAATCAATGGAAGTTTATATAAATGACATGGTTGTAAAGTCCCTGCGAGCAGTGGACCATTTAAAGTATTTGCAGGAAACTTTCGACATACTAAGGAAATACAACATGAAGCTGAACCCGAAAAAATGTGCCTTCGATGTCGGATCGGGTAAGTTTCTCGGATTCATGGTATCGAATCGAGGGATCGAGATCAAA
The DNA here is from genome assembly GCF_029784015.1 of Lycium ferocissimum. Lineage (NCBI taxonomy): Eukaryota > Viridiplantae > Streptophyta > Magnoliopsida > Solanales > Solanaceae > Lycium > Lycium ferocissimum. Next base: position 18,697,360 of record NC_081348.1, read on the forward strand.
CCAGACAAGATAAAGGCAATTGAAGATATCACCATGATAAACGACGTCAAAAGGGTGCAGAGGTTGACCGGGCGGATAGCTGCCCTTAGCCGATTCATCTCCAGATCCTCGGACAAAAGTCATCAATTTTTCTCATTGCTGAAGAAAAAGACCGACTTCTCCTGGACCCTCGAGTGTCAGAAGGCTTTAACAGGACTTAAGAAGTACTTATCGAGCCCACCTTTACTGCACACCAAAGGCAAATGAGCAGTTGTATCTATACTTGGCGGTGTCCGAGATAGCGATAAGTGGAGTCCTGGTTCGAGAAGAAAAAGGTATGCAATACCCAGTTTATTATGTAAGCAGGACCTTAGGTGACGCGAAAACCCGATACCCACACTTAGAAAAACTAGCATTGGCTTTAGTGAGTGCATCTAGAAAATTAAAGCCTTACTTTCAATGTCATCTTATATGCGTCGTAACATTATACCCCTTAAGGAATGTCATGCATAAACTCGAACTCTCAGGCCCATTAACAAAACGGGTTGTCGAGATTAGCAGGTATGATATTGAATATAGACCCCGAACTGCTATCAAAACCCAAATACTGGCGGACTTCGTGGCCGGCTTCACACCGGCCATGATCCCCGAGGTCGATAAAGAATTACTCCTTACCTCGGGGACAAGTTCGAGGGTCTGGACCTTGTACACGAACGGTATCATATAATAGGTATACATAATATATTATATATTATATAATATATGGATCTAGTCGTACGCTCCTCGGCACTATTATATAATATATGGATCTAGTCGTACGCTCCTCGGCACTATTATATGATATATGGATCGGGCTGTACGTTCCACAACACTATCAGTTATATTATGACCTATGTATATCATGCGCCCTTAGAGGTAGTTTCAGTTATACAAAGTTCTAGATCTTCTCAGCTGTTGGATATAGATGCATTCAGTTATTGAGATTTGCTTTCATGTTTCAGATGTCTCTTATGACTTTTATGTACTTGTTATTCTTATGCCTTACATACTCGGTACATTATCCGTACTGACTCTCCTATAGCTAGGGGGAGCTGCGTTCATGCCCGCAGGTTCAGGTAGATAGAGAGACGATCCAGCTCAGTAGGACTTCCCCTCAGCTGTAGTCGGAGTGCTCCACTTGATCCGGAGCTGCGGTCCATTTTGGTATGTTATTTTGAGATGTATATACATGTATATGGGTAAGGCAGGGCCCTGTCCCGTCTTTCTACAGCTTTCCGTTCCATTAGAGGTCTGTAGACAGTTGTACGTAGTTGGTACATGATGTAGCCTTGCCGACTCTCATTCTTTTTGTGTGCAGCATATATAGCAGCCTAGTCGGCTTGCACTGTTACTTCGGTATTTTTGCATATATATATACATATATACAGTGGGATATGAGTCAGATATTGGCCACCCTATTGTTATGTGATAGTTAAACAAGTGTAGGGGTGTCTAGTCATTGGGGGTCAGGCACTCATCATGACACATCGGCTTGGGTCGTGACAATTCCAATAGGTTTTCCTTCAACTTTAGCGAAGCACTCGAACTCCTTGGGTTTAACCCTTTGGCAAATGCCTCTGCTGCCTATTCGTCCGGAACGGCAGGAAGCAGCATGCACTCCTTTTGAAACCAGATAACGAATTCTCTGAGCAACTCATTATCTCCTTGAGCAATTTTAAATATATCAGACACCTTTTTCGCTCTAGCATGTGCCTTGATAAAGGCATCCGCAAGCATCTCCAAAGAGTGAATGGAATGCTCCCTATATCATTTACTTTGACAGCACACGTGTATCAAGTCACGTGCTCCTGAGGATCTGTAGTCCCATTGTATTTGGGCAGATCCGACATCTTAAACCTTTTTGGAATGAGTTTAGGGGCTGCACTTGGTGGGAATGGCAGCTGCATATATCTTTTCGAATCCAGTCCCTTTAACACTGGCGGGGCTTCCGGAAACTGATCTATCCGAGAATTGAATGCCTTGAACTCTTTCTCACTCTGATCCAACCGGCTGTTCAATTCTTTGTCATTTTTCTCTAACCGGTTGGAAAGAGCCTCCAAGTACTGCATCACCTCAGGTGCCGCAACATTGCCTCGGGCTTCTCCACTGCTTTCTTCGTGTGCTGCCTCCGCATTAGGCGGATCAACATTTCTTTTCCCTGCTTGCCAATCCGTAATGGCTTTCTACTGTTTTTCCAATAAATCCAGTATTTTCATTATTCCCAGATCTGCTTTTGCAACTGCTTCTCCTTCGTGGTCATCGCTAGGAATGTTGTCATCTCTAGTGTGCTTGGATCCATGAGGCGATTCCAAAATCCGCTCCTCATAGGGTCATCTTCTTCGGCTTGATTTCTTCCCTGAGTGTTTGAATAGTTCAACACTCCATCGGCTTGATTTCTAGTATTCGTCATCTTTCAAGACTTATCTGATGACAAGAAATTAAGAATTGTAAGTTTAATGGTTAGAGCAACGAAACAATATCACTATTATCCTTAGCCCCACAGTGGGCCCCAAACTGTTTACCCAAAAAAATAGAGAACATTTAAATTTGTTCTGGGGTTTGAAGGATACGTGATTTGATTTGTTATAAGTAACGAAATAAAACTTATTTATAGAAATTAATGTGATAGTAGACAAATTGAGTGACTAAAATAAATAATAATAAAGCAATTGAGCCTGAGCTTGGTTGATCCTCACAGCAAATCCTTTGGTGGGCTTCCTCTGGTGGAACAGTCAAATGACTAGACTTCTAAGAACAAATATAGTATTCCGGAGCAAAAGCTATTATATAAATAGCTAAGCTTGTAAGAATATTATATAATCAGTGTTCTTCGATCCTCTTTTTTCAGGGTCGTTAAGCTCCTTTTATAGTACAAGTGCATGAACTCTTAAACCAGTAATTTAATCCTAATAATGGACAATAATGGGCAATGAATATTGCTTTAATACTGAATCGCAGCATCTGCTTCATATCTGGTTCGGTCTTGTAACATTACTCCGCTATTAATTAGTCGGTTCTATTTCCTTCGCGGAGGCTTCCTACTCGCATTCAATGCCACTTTTCTCAACGTTCCATCTTCCATTGCCATGTGTTCCAGTATTATTCCGACACGTTTCAAGTTGTATTTTGCCATGTATACACTAACTAAATCATTCAAATTACGTAAGAATTTTTACTATATATGTATTCTTGTCAAATATTCAAAAACGAAAAAGAATAAATTAAAGAGATAAAAAGAAAGTGGAAAAAACGAAGAAAGACCAAAGTTAGATGCAGGTCCAATTTGTCATTGCGTGACTTAGTGTTACACCCCGCACTTTCAGTGTTACACCCCGTACTTCGAAGAAGCACTGGTTAAATTTGAATGTTAGTATGTCGAGTTATGGCTAGGTAAAACAACTTTGGAGTGTGAGGACGAAACATTATTAAGTATATGGTTTAAGTAAAGGATGAATTATGATCTTGTAAGTTGTAACTGGGAAGGACAGCCTTGGAACCAAAGGACATGACCATTATCAAGTATGATTAGTAATAAATATCATGTAATCAGAGTTTCGGAAGATTTTGGGACCAAGCAAATCAACGAAAATAAGTTTGTCGAAAATTTGGAACAAGTTGGCAGAATTAAGGACAGAATTTTGGGTCAATTTTGGAGGGGGCATATCTCCAATTATATGGGGAGTTTTAAGCTGTTTCAAAAGCTTAAAATAAAATTTGCCGAGTCTACTTTCCAAGGCAACAAACCGCTCATCGATACGATGTCGGAATAGAGAATTATGGACGTTACAACTTAGGTGTAGCTGGTGCACAAGCTACATAGCAAGGCTTCTGACACGTTAGGTGATGTCGACTGGCACCCTATATAAGGGGCAAAACCCCATTTTCTTCACAAAATTTCCCAAATGCTCTAGGAAATTCAGCCACATGTAGAGCATATATAACATAAAAGCTAGGATTTTGAGAGATTTTAAGTTACGGAGTATTAATCGAGGTCCGACAACGTGTAGTCACGATTATAGTTTTGTCTTGCATTGAATTGGCTTTGATTCAAAGTAATGTTGAAGATATTGCTGCTCTAGAAAGAATAAGGTATGAATCTCTCTTTATTAATATTAATTTGATTTATTTACGGAGAAAAAGTTATTAAATAGTCGTATAATAAGTTGGATAGTAGAAACTTGGAAAACATCGTGTGGGATGTTTTATGGAGCCATTGGTGTTGATAATGTTGTTGTGATGTTGGTATTGTTATTGTTGTTGTTGGTTATTGGATTGTGATTTCGAGTTCTAAGTATATAACGGGGAGATGTCTTTTCTAATTTCGGGATTCTAAATGGATTTAAATTAAAGAGTTTAAGACGAAATGATGATGAGCACAATGTTTCAATAGTGTGAATGGGTGGCTTATGTAGTTATGAGGCTACGAATTATCTTAAGTGAATTTCAAGAAAGGAAGTAAGTTGGAAGTCGAGAGAATTATCTTCCGGGTATGTTAAGGCTATTCATAACTTCTTTTTAAAGGCATGATTATTCTTTTCTATAACGCATACACGCCTTCCATAACACCTTATTTACGAAAATACTAGCGGTTCATGGTTCTCAAAATCCTTATGATGATAAAGACGAATGTTCTCTATAAGGACCATGATGAGGATTATGATCATCCTATTTCTGGAGATTCCAAAGTTATTGTTTTAATGTCATATGAGATTACCGAGCCGGGTTTCCAAGATTTTTTTTTTTTATTAGAATTGTTGATGTTGATCTCGTACCTATGATTTTGTTCAAAAGGCATGATTCCCAGGTTGTGATTCCATATATGTTTTCATAACCTTCTTACTTCCAAAAGTTAGAAGCTCGTGATTCTTAAAAGCCTTTATGATACTAAAGATGAGATGTTTTTCTATGATGAACATGATGATGATGAATTTAATTCTAGAAATTCCAAAGCTTATGATTTTAATGCTATTATGATATTATTGAGAGCTTACTCTTTGATTATCACGATTTTATTCATTGTTGATCTCTCCGATAATAATTGTTCCTTCAAGGTGAGATATAGCGATGATGATTGCTTCATAATATAAATCGGAGGTTACCGACCTTAGGTCACTCTGATAGAGTCGTAGCTTTTAACTTGCTTGAAAACATGCTTGTAACTTGCTACATAAAATCATAAAATTTCATATAAACATAATGAGAACACATGAGGAAGAATTCATGATTCATGGATTAAGCTAGGGTTCCTAATAACTATAATGGAAGATTAGGAATACAATAACGAATATAGATACAAAATTCCTATACATAAATACATAACTACGGGCTACCAATATGTTGGGTTTAATGCCCTAGGGTTTGAACTTCATGGATATCGAAACGGAACATGGGGAAGAGCGTAGAGATTCCCACATGTGGATGGAAGTTCTACATACCTTAGTCGGCTCTGAGAAACTTGAATTAAGACTTGAGCTTTGAAGAGGGTTTCCAAAATCT
>NC_081348.1:18702973-18722602 GCF_029784015.1 Lycium ferocissimum
GTGTTAAGACTTCACTAAACATGTACAAATAATAAATTTTGAATCCAATAATCAAATAGGTTGTGGTAGAATATCGAACTCAAACCCGTAATGTTCAAATCTTGGATCCACCTCTGATCCACTGGAACCAGGGGCACAGCTATGTATGGTAAAGGGGGTTCAATTGATTCCCCTTCCTTGAAAAATTGTGCATATATAAGTAAAAAAGAACTATATATACATATAACTTGTTGAATCCCCTTTATATTAAGAAAGCTTTTAGTGTAGTTAGAATTTCGAGCTCCACCACTGACTGGGATCAATTGAGATAGCAAACATTAATGCCTTAAGAGCTCTCTGTAGATAATATTTACAGGAAAAAGTGTGTCATATCTTCATAAAAAAAATAAAAAACACAGACTATGGATCAATGATATAGGGGTTGAAGTTATACCTCAAGTCCTTGGCTTCCCAGCTTTACTCTAGGCATCTCAACTGCGTCCTCCATTGCTCAAATGAAGAAAAAAAGACTCCCTTTTTACTGTTTTCTTCTCCACTAGTTGCGTGACTAAATTTGAGTACATTTGTACTGATTGTGTGGAGATATATATAACTTTCGCCATTTGCGTTTTTTCCTCTGTCTGAGGAGAGCGATTAGGTAAGCAGGAGTGCTTGCGTCAACGACTACGTTATGCCTCGTATCATTTTCACAACTTCTTACCCTTTCACAGCAATTTTCCGTCTTACTATTTTTATCTTTTCTTTTTCTGCTAATTTATACGAAATCTCTTATATATATTTTTTTTCCAGATCTATTATGTGTTAAAAATGAAGATCTCAAGGTAATAAAACTAAAAATAAAAACTAGTTTGAAAAAATTGAGATAATTTGTACTCCCTCTGTCCATTGTCCTCCTTTCTTTTTTAATTTATCCCAAAAAGATTGTCCCCTTTCTATATTTAGAAATAATTTAACTTTATAAGATGATTTACAGCCACACAAATATCTAAGGCTTATTTTAGACCATACATTTCAAAAGCCTTCCTTCATTTCTTAAACTTTATATCAAGTCAGAAGAGGACAATCTTTTTAGGACGGAAGGAGTAATTTGTAATCTTTTTTAGTTTTATTATATTTTTACAATAGATCTTTATTTTTTACACATAAGCAATTTGAAAGATATTTTTTTTCTATTCAAATTATAAAAAATCAAGAAATCTTATTTCTTCTATAATTTAGCAGAAAAAGAAAAGATAAAAATAGTAAGACAGAAAATTCATATGGAAGGGTAAGAAGTGAAAATGATAGAAGGCATAACGTAATCGTTGATGCAAGCGCTCCTGCTTACCTAATCGCTCTCAAAAACGCAAATGGCAAAAGTTATATACTTCCTCCGTTTCAATTTATGTGCAATGTTTTAAAAAGCGTTTTTGGGGCGAGCCCTGGGGCGGGGCATACCAAAAATACCTCGAGGCGATGGGTCGGGGCGAAAGTCCCAAAGGGCATACACCCAGCAATTCGGGGGTACGCCCGGGCGTTTGGAGCGAGTTTTTTTTGTTGGGCGTGTTGGGGCGTAAGCCTAGAAAACTTCTTCAAACTAAAACGAAATTTGTTAAATAAGTCCTTAGTATAATGCCCAAATTCTCAAAAGTCAACATGTAATTACTCAAATGTTTTAAAAAGGAACTGAAACATTAAATTTAAAAGTCAAGACCTTTTTTTATTGCTAGAATGCCTAATAGATGTTCTTTTCCAATTATTTATCTTTTCTACTATTTCAAAAAAGTAACGAGCAGTCACTTGTACTTGCAAATAGCGTATAATAGATTGTTCTAATTAGTTTTTTTGTCTGGGTGGAGCATATATATATAGACGTATACTAGATTGTTCTAATTAGTTTTTTTTTTTTTGGTGGAGTGTATATATATATATATATATCACTTATTTATAGTTTTCTTCAAATTTTTATGCTATTTCACCTATTTAAAAGTATTTATTATAATTATATCATTTTATAAAATACTAAAAATTAAAACCTCATGGGGCTTACGCCCCATGCCTCAGGGCTTACGCCTCACTGAGGCAGACGTAAAACGCCCCGCCTTACGCCCTCGCCTTTTAAAACACTATTTATGTGAATCTATTTGATTGGGCATGAAATTTTTAAAAAAAAAAAGATTTTTAAATTTATGGTGTTAAATGAGTCATATATAGTTTGTGAAGCTATAAATTATTTTATAAAGGTAAATTATTTTCAATTATAGAAAGAGGTCATTTTTTTTTAAATAGACTAATAAAAAATAAATTCACATATATTGAACCAGAGGTAGTATATATAATGAGTACAAATCTACTCAAATTTAGTCACACTACTAGTGGAGAAAAGTCCAAAAAGAAGAAAACAGTAAAAAGGGAGTCTCGATTCCACCTTGCACTGCTGGGGTACAAAATAATAATGAAGAACCTACGACACTGCATAAAAGTGGCGAAATTAATGAGATCTTACGGGCCTTAGGTGAGACGTATAGAAAATTAAAAAAAGTTATATATTATATATAAGTGTTCAAGAGATACTAATACAGTAATAAATGCTTATATCAAAAGTTATATAAGTTGTATATTTTAATCAACTACTTTTTTATCTCACGTGGACATATGTCATAATATTGAATATTTATTCTCTTCTCATCTATACACGTACGCATTTCAATTTTAATTCTCCGACACATTTATTTTCTCCGTGCACTTTTACTTGTTCACTTTTGACTTTTCACGTTCTTTAAAAATTAATAAATGAAGTACTCTCTCCGTCCCATATTACTTGGCCACATTACTAAAATTATACGTCCAAATTACTTGTTCATTTACAAACTAAGATAAAATTGATTAAATCTTTCTCATTTTACCATCTCCTTTTCATATTACTTGGTCACATTACTAAAAATATATGTCCAAATTATTTATTCATTTACAAACCAAGATAAAATTATTTAAATCTTTCCCATCTTACCCTCTCCGTTCCATATTACTTGGCCGCATTATTAAAAATATATTTCTAAATTACTAGTTCATCTACAAAATCAAGATAAAATTAATTAAATCTTATCCATCTTACCCTCAGTAACGAATAGCAACTATAGTCTTTTTCTTAGAGTAAAGCCAAATTTGATCCTTCTCCGTTTTAAATTTAAAGTTTATAAAAATGAGTAATTTTATAGTGACAAAATAAAAGTTGAGTCGGTTTCGGAAAACCTATATAAGCCATATTCGTAACGCTATTTCTAGACACAGATATTTCAAGACCACAAATTATATAAATTGTACACTTTAGCCAACTACTTTTTTATCCCACGTGGACATATGTCATAGTGCTAATATTTATTTGTAACGACCCTTCCGATTGTTATGGGAAATTAGGACTCCGTTGGGAATTCCGAGGCCGCGGGTGGATTCGTGGGGTGTCTTTTTGTATGTGTGCATGTCTTGTGTTGTGTTTTTGAGGCCTTGGATGAAATGTTGGGTGATAAGGGGAAAAGCTGGTAAAAAGTCGAGCTCACTGCCTAAAAGGCATTGTTACGGCGGTGGGCGTACCGCTGTGGCGGTATCGCTATAGGGGTGGGCTGACCGCTGTTCTCTTGTGGCCGCTGTGGCGGGCGATTGCCCGCTACGGCGATACTACTGTAACAAGGTAGTGATTGCTATAGCGGTGAGCGAATTTATCTTGGGTCCGCTATAGCGGTGGCTTGGCAGCTATAGCGGGACCGCTGCAGCGGCGTAGTGACCGCTGCGAGAAGGGAGTATCCTTTTTTTCAATGACTTAGTCTCATAATTTCATCCATAACACCCCAACACACTTCCCAACAAGCACCTAGGGTGAATTTCCAAGCTAGGGCAAGAAACTCTTGAGAGGTAAGCTCCATCTATTCCATTCTATCATTCCTTTCCCCCTCATGATTGTTATCCCCTTAGTGGTCTTTAATGGTGAAATTGACATAGCAACCCTAGAATGTTAAAAACCTTCTAAACATGATCGGTTATGGTTATTATCACCTAGTTATCATCTAAAGGCTTGGGTTAGTTTCTCTTAATCATGAATTGAACACTTAAGAGTCATAAACTAAGTGAATGGAAACCTAAGGTTCTACAAAAATGGTGTCTTGACCTTAAAAACTGTTCGTTATGGGAATGTTTGATAGAATGTTGTATAAATTGATGATAAATGAATACTAGGGGACTTGATAGGTTGTTTATCACCTAAAAAATCATCCACCCCTTGGGATGGGGTAAAGGGAAGGGTACTCTTGCTTTGGTGTTTGTAAATTGAGCAATGTGACTCATTGAGCCTTCTATTTTTAGACCGTGAACTATTGAGGCTTTGAGGAAAGGAAAGGCTGTAACAGAGTAACCTGCGTGTTCCAGCTCTACTTCAAGGTAGGTTACGGTTTACTTAAGTTAGACTTTGGTTAGTTGATTGTATGTTTGGTGATCTCCTTAGGGAAAGCATGTCTAGTTTTCATGCATGGTATTGTGTGGTTAAATTTCTACGTGAATGTGATTGATTGATTATGTAGGTGTCACGCCCCAAAACCCACTCTAAACGTGACCGGCATTTGACGTTATGAACAACATCGGCAGAACCTAAAAGAAGCACAATGACACTTGAACCCGCCAGGTTCAATAATCACCTCCAACAATTTATAAAATAAATTTAAACAAGTCATGATGTAAGAATAAAATCAGCGGAAGTCTTTATAATTTAAATAATTCAACCAACACATGACGAAACTCCCGAAAGAGTTAAACAACAACTCTTCTTCTACCCACATTCGAATGTATACTAAGGAGCTTCTAAGAATAAGGAATACATGTCTAACTCATCGGGACGCAGCCCGGAAACTAATATAAATAAATGGAATCAACAAATGGGGTGTCCCATGAACAAGCATGCGGGCTCACCAAATTAGCAGCACCAGCAAGTTCTCCTAAACGTTCTGAATGTCACGAACCTGCTCTTCTTCGTTACCTAACATACCATCAAAAACAAAAATGGAATGCCTGAGTACTTTGTACTCAGTGAATGCATCGGGGACAATAAGTGATATGAAAAAAAGTGTAATAACATATAAAAAAATCAGTTCTGAAGATAGTGTGACACAATAAGGAAACAGTTATTCAGCTTGTTTATCTCAATGAAAGACAATTATCAAAACAGATTATAAAGTTCTTGTCAAGTTCCAACCTCCAAATATGCCATTTAAGTTGATCATGATTATTAACAACAGTTCCATTAAAGATATGAATATCACACTTGCCAATACAGGCCCAAAAAATCAATCATAACGAAGGGATGACCTTTGAGGTTCCCTAATCATAGCAGCGCATCCACCATAATATGAAATTCAACGGTGGTTATCCTTCCTCCCGAATAGCTACGCATAATCACACCCCAGGTAGCGAACCCGGAAGTAGCCACTCTTCCTCCGGAATGGCTAGGCATTATCATACTAGGATCCATAGTGGCTACCCTTCCTCCCGAGTAGCTAGGCAAAACACAACAACCAGCCATAGCATAGAAGCCAATTCATAATTCATTTGTAATGTAGTCATATCATCAATTGTCATTAAGGTTCATTATGTCATATTGAAAGAATAAGTCATTCCAATCAATGTTTTGGAAACGTTTAACTTCTTTACGAAAGATTTCCATGTCCTAATTCATCAATGAGAATATCATTACCAACCCTTAACCATCATTATTAAGCATCTCTTATAGAGGAAAACGTTCATAATATCTTATACATATATAGGGTTTGTTACAATCTACGTTTAATGTGGGTTTGTCCCCTCACACACATTAATCACCATTTAGACATGAATTAGAGTTCAAGAAACATGAAAAGATTACTTTTCTTTTCATTCATTAAAGAACCTTGAATGAAATTTATACTTCCAACAATAGTTTCAAAAAGTGATTTTCATCCAAAATAAGTTTTCAAAAGAGAGACATACCTTAACACGTTAAACAAAGTTTAACAATTCACTTTTCTAATGAAGAACACCTAAACCCTAGCTTGAATCACTTTGGGAAGAATTATGTTGCAAACCCTAGGTTTTGGTCACAAGAATTATGTTAAGAATCATGGGTTTGATGCTAGAATGGATTAATAATGTTAAAGAAGTTCTTACCTTTGATTTGGAACTTCGGAGAAATGGTTTTCGCTCTTAGGGTTTTTCAGAAAGTGGAGGAATAAACAAAACAAGTGCCTTTGGGAAGAATTATGTTGCAAACCCTAGGTTTTGGTCACAAGAATTATGTTAAGAATCATGGGTTTGATGCTAGAATGGATTAATAATGTTAAAGAAGTTCTTACCTTTGATTTGGAACTTCGGAGGAATGGTTTTCGCTCTTAGGGTTTTTCAGAAAGTGGAGGAATAAACAAAACAAGTGCCTTATTTATATTTTTCTGGTGAAAACAGGCCAAAGGACGCCCTCGAAGGACGGGCCGTCCTTTAGTGGAAATTTCCAGAGAGTTCTGGTGATTTTTGAGGCATTACGGTGCCGTGTTATGGCCCGTAACATGTGTTACGATCCATAACGTCTCACCGTAACACAGGCCAAATTTCCAGCTAAGACAGGCTTCAGTAAAATGGGCATAACTTTTTGTACGCAACTTTTCTTTGGATGGGCGACCTACCATTGGAAAGATATTTCAAATATCTACAACTTTCATCAACAAGGTTGTTCCAAATTCTCAACACATTTTCATGAAAATAGCCCAAAAGACAGACCTCCCAAAATTTAGGCGAGATTAAGAGCCCTTAAGAGCTTCACTAGTTGGTTTGACTTCAAAACAACTACCTTCCACCCGAATTCATCAAGAATGGATTCATATAGATAAAATATCATCTTAACTCTAGATTTTTACACATTCAAACCTAGTTCAAGTTTACGGGGTGTTACAGTAGGCTCCGTGCCATTATTCCTCTGTGATTAAATCTACAGTGGATGTGTTGTGATGAGAAGCTAATATAATCTTCTCAAGGGTATTGTGACATGAAATGATGAGTTGATTGTTGATATTGGAAAGGTAAGAAACACTATTCCGTAAGAGGTATGGAAAGGCATTCATGTGACCTAGATTATGGGCTCGTGGTTCGAGGATCGTTCCGGAAACGAGAGGTATTTGATACGTTCCGCGATCGAGGTTCGTTCCGGGGCGGAGGCTTATGCTCGGGTCCGAGGGGTATTCCGGAACGAGTGGTACATAGACACCATGGGTCCCCTGCAGGTCATGGCCACTGAGCTAAGACATCAGCTAGCATATATGTACAGCGAGTGAGGTTATTGTGGTAAATTTATTTCCTACATGATTGTGATGCTTGACATCTTGGTGATTTGATGGTGATTATTCTTGGTTGACTTGCTGTGATTTCTGATATTCGTGTCTGTTGACTGCTTGTTTTATTCTATTGATTTTACGAGATATGCATGATACTAATCTTAGTCGGCCTATGATATCTACCGGTACATAATGTTTGTACTGATACTACCTTGCTGCATTCTTTGAGTGTAGATTTTGATATAGAGACCGTTACTCGTCCTCACATCTAGCGTGGAGAATATTTGTTGACAGATTTTGGGTGAGTTTCTTCCCATGTCAGGCCGCCTGAAGATCTTCTTGCTATGATGTCTTTTCGTACTCTAGACATTATAGATTACTTACTTGTTAGACTTCAAATTCTTAGACATGTTTTTAGCTTAGAGTCCTGTACGATGACTTTCGGATTTTAGGGATTGTAATAGTTAGAACTTCCGCACTTATTTCAGCATTTATGGCATGATTTACTTTGTTCTTTTGTTGTCAAATTGAGTAATAATTGTTTAGCTTGGTTAATATAAAATCGGATTGAATGGATAGGTGTCTTGTATGTTGGTTCGCCCACTAGGATTTAGATGGGTGCTAGTCATGGCGGGTTGGGTCGTGACATTATTCTCTTCTCATGTATACACGTATGCACTTCAATTTTAGTTCTTCAACACATTTATTTTCTCCGTGCACTTTTACTTGTTCACTTTTGACTTTTCAAGTTCTTTAAGAATTAATAAATGAAGTACTCATTCCGTCCCATATTCTCTTCTCATGTATATACAAATGCACTTCAATTTTAATTCTTCGACACATATTTATTTCCTCCGTGCACTTTTACTTGTTCACTTTTAACTTTTCATAAATTGCCTTTTTTCTATTACTCGCTTCCATAAATCGCCTTTCTTCTATTACTCGCTTCCATAAATCGCCTTTCTTCTATTACTCGCTTCCCCATTTAATTACTGCAATAGTATCTAGTATAGTATTTCATTTCCAAGAGTCTACCCTAATTATTACTGCTTCTCCTTTCCCTCATTACACAAACACTCATCCTTTAAGCAGGTCTCTTTTAGACTACACGTTAATCTTAATAATGAAGGGCGTATTTATATCAATTTGCGACTTCAAACTCTTCCAATGCCCTTTACATAAATAATCCTTTTAAGAACATCACTCACTTCCTTCATTATTATCCAGCCTTGAACTACTAATTCAATAATCCTGTGATAATAAAACCTTTAGAGAGAAAGTTTGAGTTCTGGATGATGTGGGAAATGAATGAAAATAAACCATGGATCAAAATTGTACACCGAGATAAATTGCCCCGATTTACTTCGATGGACAGTCGTTCCACTCAACGGTTCGTCCTGTTGCACCATCGTTGTGCAGCCTGATTCAGAGGCTTAGGTGGCTCAACGGGCCGTCGTTCTGCTCGACAGTCCGTCCTTCTACCTGTCGAGTTACACAGTCCTGGAAATTAATTTGATTCAATTCGTTTAGCTTCCAACTCTTATACTCTTTTCCCCAACATGCATAACAACTTACATGACTCTAAAACACTCCCGTAGGTCTCACATACAACTCCTCAGATGATTTAACATGAATCTTGTATCCCGTATCATATCCCCTTATAGACATTAAGCATCATTATCCTTGTAACTGACACTCCTTTCCGTTTCCATAATTCCTGCTTTACCCCTTTCTACTCATAAACCATTTGCATCTTTATACTTAAGGGTTATATTTAAACACCTACGTGTCCTTTCCACGTCTCATCTCGGCGAGGAAAATACAACTCCCGTCCAGTCATATCGATGTCTCATTAATAAAACACTTCTAAGGTTGATAACCATTCACAGTATAACTACATCCCTTCGCTATTACCCAACTGAAAACCCCATCGAACTTCTCTTCTTTTTAAGTCTCATCAGAATACTTCAAAAGTTATCTTGACAGAATTATATATATTATATCGATTCCACCCTCGAGAGTGTATAAACATTAATACAACACCAATTGTACCTGGCGTCATCACTCATCCCCTTATGTTGTACTGTCTCCTCTTACCTACAAGTCATTCATATCTTACTGATTCCTTTTAATGCCCGTCATTCGTGATTCTGTAGGCATAGTCTCTTCATTGAACCATGTTTCTCACACATGCCCTTCTTGATTAATCATACTTTTGCCTTGTTACCACAACATATCTTTTTCCACCGTACTATCAACATATTCAACATTTCTAATCCATCGTCTGGCTAAAGATTCCACTTAAGGCTTCTCTTTAATATTACTCCTTTCCCTTTCCTAATATAATCGTTTGGGGCATTATGACTTACAGTTGTTGCATAACATAAAATATTTCAATTCATTTTCTAGGAGATATACCTCTCTCAAAGTGACCCAAAATTTCTGTCCAAAATTCTGCCAAATTTTCCCCAAATTTTTGACAAACTTATTTTCTTTGTTTTGCTTGATCCCGGAATCTTTATACACTTGCTTAGCACTTGTTAAGAGTATTTCTTAATGTTATAAGGGTTCCATGACCTCTCCGAGCTTAAGTTAGTTCACTCACAACGCAAACGACGCGAAAATTTTCGAGGTGTAACCGAGCCGTTTGGATATGATTTGAAATCATGATTTCAAACCACTAGACGAAATCATGTTTGGACATGCAATTTGGATTTCTTAAGTTGTATTTTTTCTTATAGACATAAAAACCCCACAAGTTGTGAAAACTATCAAAATTTTTCCAATTCTTATACAATCTTACCAAATGAGCAAATCATAGTTCATAACAAAATTAATACGCTACTAGAAGGCCTTTCTAAAAAATACAACATCAATTGATCAAACTTTAGTTCAATAAAAAGGAAAATTTAGCATGAATAGTAATGTAACCACTCTTTAATATAATCCTCCCACATAAATAAAGGTTGGTAGAAGTTGATGAGGTTGGTAGGAGTAATTGTTAAAAATATTTAGCAACTTGTGATTTTTTTTTTTTTTTTTTTACAAAATATAAACTTATGGGTAAGTTTTATATTTAAAAATTTTGAAATCCCAAATCATGTCTTTTTGAATGATTTGAGATTTCATCTCATGAGATGAAAACCATGACATGAAATCGCTGATTCATCTCATAACATGAAATCGCATGTCCAAACTCTTGCCAAGTTCCAGCTATAACTTTTAATAAATAAAACAAAAATTTACTTAAAGAAGACAGACTTTAGAATATTTGGACCTATACATGACAATAGTTAGTGGCATCGATGCTCTGAGTGCTTTCATTTTCTCAAGTGACTTTTTAGTGCCTAGTAATAATAATGGAATTAAGAAAGGGACATGTACTTTTCTTCAGATAACCGATGACGTCCAACAGTACCTAAAGGATGTTTTTCCAAAGAGCTAAAAGATACAGATTGCAAAGGCCCCATTTATACTATACGTACAACTTAGAAATTTTTAAATTTTTTATAATATCAGATATGTTTAGTTTGATAAAAACTAACTAAATCATTCAAATTACGTAAGAATCTGTACTATATATGTTTTCTTGTCAAATATTCAAAAACGAAAAAGGAAAAATTAAAGCGATAAAAAGAAGAGAGGAAAAAACTAAGAAAGAACAAAGTTAGATGCAGGTCCAATTTGTCATTGCTTAGATGTTTTCTGAAGGATCACTCTTTTCACTTTGAATTTAAGATATATACACTGTCAATATAAAAATATTTCTTATATTATAGGTCATTCAAAAGATATTTATAGATAAGTCTTTATCAAAATTGATTTTATGTAATCTTAAAAGTAAGAAAAATTACATATTCATATAATAAATAAAAGTGATCTGATATAACTTACTTTTAGTAAAACAAAAATAATAGACTGACATCTATCCAGATAATTATAACGTCAGTGACATAGTTCCAAGTGACGTTTTAGTATTATACTACTTATTAATGGAAGAAAGGGACACACTTTTCTTGATAGTGTAATGTAATGTAATGGTTAACAAAACAAGACGTTTTTCCAAAGAGCTATGGCTAACCTATTTATATTCTAAGTGCGACTCAAGACTTTTACCAAGCCAATTCAATATATGATGAGTAAATTCACAAAGAAGCTAGCAAAACAATCTTTTATCAATTAAAAGATGAATTAAATTCATTATTACAACGATCATCGGCGAATTTTCTTTTCATGAAGTTTGTACGTAATAGCTGGTTCACCGGGAATAATATCAAATACTTTTCTTTTTTACATGAGGCAACAAAGTATTAGAGTCACTCATCAATTCATCATTCATTCACTTCGCAATTCAATCCTGATAAACTTAGTCAAGTTGAGCGCAAACTGATCCAAGCACCACAATTATCCTAAAGAAAAGTGCAACATGTTTTTTGAAAAATAATTATTTCTATGAAAGAATTTGGATAATAACTTGAACAAACATCGTTCCTTTGGCTTTTCGAAGAATGAGTTTTCGAGAACATCATTGTAAGGTTTTCTGCGAAAATCTACGTTTGATTTGTTTCTTGTCTTTACGGAACATTTTGCTATGAGTTCCCGTAACAATTATGCCATTTATTTATTGAACCAACAAACTTTGATTCTAGTTTTGGAAAAGATTGTAGGAACTGTATCAGAGACACGAGTATACCTAGAAAAAGCTACCTGGAGAAAAAGACAGAAATAATAAAAAATAAGATATGTAGAGCATCTTTAACTAACATGCACTTTCAAACACACTGCAGAAACCAAAGGCTTTGCTGTAATTGTTTTGCCTTTTAGGGGAAAATTTTCGGTAGGAGTTGAAGTTATATACATCGAAGGTCTATAGAGGCGGGATCTAGGATTTGAAATTTGTGAGTTGTTACAGCTACTTTAGATTAACATACAATAAGAACTGGGTTTACAATAAAATATTTATAGATATTTATAGGTCTCTTAGTATATATACACAATATGCACAAAAGCTACTGAGTTTATGTGAACCCGTAAAACGTACTCTCCATCGGCCACTGAGGCGTAAATAATACAAACATAATTGAGTCACTTATTAAGTAATTAAAAGTAAATTCTTGATAAACATTAATCTAATAAAAGACAGTAAACTACTATCAGATGTTAAAGCAGCTCCACATATAGTGCATGGAATATGTAACTGAACTTCTTCACATTTTCCTTGTAGTTATCTCGCGCATAGATTTTAGGAATACCGCATCTCCCGTAATAAATAAGAGCATATCCATTAAAAAGAGTTGGAACGAAATTGCATGGAACTTTCTTGTCCTACGTTATTTATGTTACAACTTCACACACTGAAGGCAAGTACCTGCAGTTGAAAAAAGGCAAACATATACTCCTTTTTGTGCAAAGAATCCTAATGTCTATACAGTCATCCAAATACAGTGATACCATCATGTTTTTACGCAATGACAGGGACATCTCCCCGGGAAAATTTAAACCTCAGAAGAGGTTGCACTTAGTTTTTAGAGCCATATATTTTGCGTGTTTCTTGACCAAGAAAAAGATTGCTAGAAACACACTAGTCCTTTCTCAGTTGTTGCGCAATCCGTCCTACGTTATCAACATTGAAAGCATCAATGATCATGAGAAAGAACTCTTTGATGGCATCAACAAAGAAGCACTTGCCAAGTTGGTTAGAGAGAAAGACTTCAATGGCCTCCGTCAATTTGGAGGAGCGCGACGAGTCGTAGAAATTCTTGGATCAGACCTGAAAGCCGGTTTAACAATGCATGAGAATGAACTAAAACAAAGAAAGGAAACATTTGGTTCCAACATTTATGACAAACCACCAGCCAAGAGTTTCTTGAGTTTTGTGGTTGATGCTTTCAAAGACCCCACCATTATCATCCTTCTGGTATGTGCCGTTTTCTCCCTTGGCTTTGGGATTAAACAGCATGGGCCTAAGGAAGGATGGTATGATGGCGGGAGTATCATCGTTGCAGTTGTTCTTGTCCTTGCAGTCTCATCTGTCAGTAACTTCAAACAAAGCAGACAGTTTCTGAAGCTTTCAGATGATAGCAAGGATATCAAAGTCGAGGTAGTGAGAGACGGACGTAGACAGGAAGTATCAATCTTTGATATTGTTGTTGGTGATGTTGTCTGCCTCAAAATTGGCGATCAGCTATCAGCAGATGGACTCTTTTTCTTTTTAGATGGCCACTCGCTGCAAGTCGATGAGTCCAGCATGACAGGTGAATATAGACGGACAAAATCCAACTGAAAATGACATTTTCAGTATAAACAGTAGACATAAATGTGAAAACCCTAAAATAGTAACATTCTCGACACATATTTATTTTCTCCGTGCACTTTTATTTGTTCATTTTTTATTTTTCACGTTCTTTAAAAATTAATAAATGAAGTACTCCCTCCGTCCCATATTCATTGGCCACATTGCTAAAAATATACGTCCAAATTACTTGTTCATTTACAAACCAAGATAAAATTAATTAAATCTTTCCCATCTTACCCTCTCCTTCCCATATTACTTAGTCACGTTACTAAAAATATATGTCCAAATTACTTATTCCTTTACAAACCAAGATAAAATTATTTGAATATTTCCCATCTTACCCTCTCTGTTCCATATTACTTTGCCACATTATTAAAAATATATTTCTAAATTACTTGTTCATTTACAAAATCAAGATAAAATTAATTAAATCTTGTCCATCTTACGCTCAATAACGAATAGCAAATATAGTCTTTTTCTTAGAGTTAAGTCAAATCTGATCATTTTCCGTTTTAAATTTAAAGTTTATAAAAATGAGTTATTTTAAAGTGACAAAATAAAAAGTTGAGTCGGTTTCGGAAAACCTATATAAGCTGTATTCGTAACTCTATTTCTAGACACAGATATTTCAAGAATACTGCGTTTGTCCCATTTCAAGGTACCAATCTAGCCCTAAGTAAATTAATTTCTATCTATCTATTATTATTACTAGTGATTTAGTCCACGCTTCACGTGGTTGTAAAAGACACCAATAATTTACTAAATATTATATATATCATAACAATATCATCCCTCAAGCAATGGTTACATGTTTAAACCAAAAAATGAAAAAAAGCAATATTCCATGTTACATGTTGTCCATGAAAGCTTCCAGATGGCCCGACTTTATAAATAGATAATATTTGTAAAATACACACACACACATAAGTCAAGATTTTTAAATATTTATTGGGAGTTTCTCCCTACAAAAAAAATAATATAAAATAAATAAATACAAAAGATAAAAGAAAATTACAACTACTCGGTTGTTTCTATAAATACGCAGACGTAAAAATTGGTTCCATAGAGAAAAAGGTTGGGAATTAACATGTAATCATCTTCTTTAGATCAATATTTATTCTTGCAGTTTACAATGACTTTAAAATAAATTATATAAATACACCATTTCTCAAAGTAAAAATAAAAAATAAAAATAATAATAAACATTTAAATAAAACATATATGGTTCTTCTTCGTGTACATAAATTTTGTAATATTACTATATACGGGTAAAACCGAGGACAAGGATATCCTCGGTTTCCCGACATAGGAATTGATCTCGGTCGTTGAGTTCGGTTGAAATTGGACACCGAGGTACGATGAGAAGACAATTGATGACCATAATGGGAAGACCGAAATATCCGCCACCAGCAGAATATTTCGGCACCGATCTCACCCATCAGTTACCAAAAGATTATGTGCCTTATTTAGACTTTAGGACTCCTTTACTATATAAAGAGGAGGCCCCCTTCATTTGGGCAATTCTTTTCATACGCATAAATCCAAAAGGCAATACAATTAGCAAAGTGTTCATTCATCTTTCTAAGTATTTCACTACTGTTCATCGTTCACTACACAACCATTATAGCTCGATCTCGGTTCCCAGAACCCGAGGCAGACCACTACCTACTGTAGTTAGATATTTTACATCTGTATTTACTTCATTGTTTATCACATAATACTCAATCGTGTTAGATCAAACCGCATATCCTTTACACCGCGTACAAATTTAATTGTTAACCATTTTTAGGTTAAACAATTTGGCGCCCACCGTGGGGCCTAGGATAGTGGTGGTTCAATACGAGTTTTGATACCACTCGATATTTTTACACTTGTTCTTTGAAGTTTAATTTCAGGTCTACCCGATATGTCAGACTCTCATTCTGTCAATTTTCACGCTGAATCATGCCACCACGAGGAAAACGACAATGAGGTACCTAACAACAACGTGCCCTCAATCGATCCTGACCAGATCGGGTCTTCAGTGGGAGACGTACCAGTAGATGGGAATAATGGAGCCACATTGCAACAACTCCGGAACCAGTTGGACATGGCTATGGCGCAATTGCAAGCCCAGCAAGTGGTTATAGCGCAATTGCAAAATCAGAATCGATCACCCAACGTTGCTCCATCTGAACAGACTGATGAAACCGAGGAAAGGCACATTGCTTGGAACAATGAGAACGACCTCGGACAAAATGCCGAGCTGATAAGAATGCTCGAGGAACTGACAAAACGAGTAGAGTCCGAGGAAAAGAAGATAGAGGCGAACGACAAGAAGGTGGAAAACTATAACGCAAGGGTTGATCAAATTACTGGAGCGCCCCTGGTATTGAAAGAACCGGACTCGAAGAAGTTTGTTCAGATGCCTTTCCCACCTAGTGTTGCACCAAAACCGATCCCAAAAGGGTTTCGCATGCCCGACATCCCGAAGTATAACGGTACCACTGACCCAAACGAGCACGTGACCGCATACACATGTGTCATTAAAGGCAAAGACCTTTCTGAAGACGAGAGAGAGTCGGTGCTACTTAAGAAGTTCGGATAAACCCTGTCCAAAGGAGCAATGATATGGTACCCGAGCATTCAATTCACTCGTTCGCTATGCTTGCAAATGCTTTTGTCAAAGCTCATGCGGGCGCCATCAAGGTTGAAACCAGGAAATCAGACTTATTCAACGTTAAACAGCGAGATGATGAAACCCTCCGTGAGTTTGTAGCCCGATTTCAAATGGAGCGTATGGATCTGCCACCGGTTACAGATGATTGGGCCGTTCAAGCTTTTACCCAGGGGCTCAACTCAAGAAGCTCGATCACATCTTTGGAGTTGAAGCAAAATCTGATGGAATACCCGGCAATCGCTTAGGCCGATGTGCACAACAGGTACCAATCGAAGATCAGGGTCGAGGATGATAAGATTTTGAGAACTGCATCGAGATCGTGGCGTCCCGATAGGGGGAACGATCGATCGAGAAGAACGACGGATCGGGAACCGAGACCATCACACGATAGATATCAGCCTTATCCACCCGATCGAAGGGGTAATATGCGCAACGGTGAATTAGGCAAAAATAATGGGAGGAATGATCGTGGCTCGAGTAATCGAGGATTGATGAACAGTGTAACACCTCGTATCTTTAACCTAAGCTTTGACCATGATCCTAGACTTAGAGAAGTAGATAAAGGATGTGAGAATTGGAATTTCCCTGTTCAGTTGTAAGATGGGGGTTTACGCCCATGAACAAGTGATCGTATTTCAAGATATACGGTCGTAAATCAAGTCGTAAACCGTTACCAAGGATTTCTGAACATTCTGGAATTTGGCATTTGGACGTTACGTTGTTAAATACGGACCGTATTTCAGTATACAACTCGTATTTCAAAACGTAAACTGGTACCAAGGATTTCTGAGCATTCTGGAATTTGACATTTGGATGTTACATTGTTAAATACGGACTGTATTTCAAAATATGGCCCGTATTTCAAAACATATTTGGAATTTGGGAAAACTTCCTTGATGAAAGTTGTAGAGCTTTGAAATACCTTTCCAACGGTATATTATGGGGGTCAAACGGACATCTGTGTAAAGAGTTATGGCCATTTTACTGAAGAGACGCAGTGCAGTCCATACGGAATACGGACCGTATTTCAAAATACGGCCCGTCTTTCAAAATACGGCCAGTACCTTGCTGGACGTAAACTACAATTTTCCAGAACACTATATATTCGTCCATATCAATTCAAATCATTATTTTTTATTCCTTCAAGCCCTAGAACGACCTCCTACCCTCTTCCATCATCAAGAACACCAAGGTAAGCCTACTCTAATTATTCCAAGTCAATTCTAATACATATCCTTGTAATCTAAAACAAGAAATCATCATTCCTAAAACTAGGTTTTCAAGAAAACCCATCTCAAGGTTCAAGAATTCAAGATTTTGGAAATCCTCTTCAAAGCTCAAGTCTTTAATTCAAGTTTTGGAGCGACTAAGGTATGTAGAACTTCCATCCACGTAGGGAATCTCTACGTTCTTCCCCATGCTCCGTTTCTTGATATCCATGAAGTTCAAACCCTAGGGCATTAAACCCAACATATTGGTAGCCCATAGTTATGTATTTATGTATATGAATTTTGTATCTATATTCGTTATTGTATTCCTAATCTTCCATTACGGTTATTAGGAACCCTAGCTTAATCCATGAATCATGAATTCTTCCTCATGTGTTCTCATTATGTTTATATGAAATTTTATGATTTTATGTAGCAAGTTACAAGTATGTTTTCAAGTCAATTATATATATAATTATGAACTATTGTTATTACTCATGAATCAAGAACATGTTTGCAAGACTATGACAAGTTATCTCATGAAATCATATTACAAGATATTTGTCACGACCCAACCCCGTAGGCCGTGACTAATGTCTGAGTTGGACACTCGTACGCACTGACATCTGTAATTGGTATACTACCGCGCATAATCATACATAATCACATATGGCCTCAGATTTTCGCAAAATAGCAAACATATGTCATAATGTACAGAATCTCGTAATATACACAAAGGCAAGCCAGCTAGGCCACCACGGCGGGTGGACCGCCCAAAAACACGTAACACACACACATAGCTGTACAGACGTAACCGTACCCACGTACATGTCCACGTACCTCTAAACAGAGTAACAAGATCATACGACGACAGGCCCCGTCGTACCCCCGAATAAATATGTACATATGCATCGAAAAGTATATATACCAAATATAGGCCCGGACGAAGGAGCACTCTCAAAAGTGCGTAGTAGATGCCCTAGGCGGGTGGATCCTCAACCGAGCGCCCAGCACTGCGGCATGAAACGAAATTTCCGAAGAAAGCGGGGCACGGAATATGTACCGAGTATGTAGCGTAAAATACAAACCATAGAACAAAATACGTAGCAGATGTAATACGCAAGGTATCAAAATATGTAGTTAAAATACAAATCATGCATAGGCTCTAGAACGATGGTCGCCCGCTCACAATGGCGCCATACCACAGCATCACACTGCAGTTTCAAAATCTCCGTAACCCGACATATCCCCGTAACACATCATAGCCAACCATAACGCCATAACACAAGATCACACCAAACGGAACCCGGCCCTCTCCGGAGAGGAGCTCGGTGAACCGTAACACAACATCACACCGAATATACATCATAGCGCGCACGAAGATAACCGGCCCGGGATCCTGCGAACGAGGTAATGACCATAAGCACGAGCGCAGTCGTGAGTAATCATATGCATAAAATCATAATCATAAGTCATCAAATAAGAAGTCCATATGCGGGAAGTCAAGACGAAAATAGTAATAAGTTTTTCCCAAGAGTCATTATGGTAGATAGAAAGCCGCGTCCCCCACGGACGGTTCCGACCCCCATCCGAGCCCGACTACGATGGTTAGGGAAAGTTATGTCTTATAAACTTACCTATTATGTTTTGGGGCATTCGATCTCGTATGCAAAAGTTACGACGTTTGAAGTTCTAGACCCTTTTAGGTCAAAGTTCTTTATAAGTCCTTTGAAATTCAATCATTTGAAAACATAAGAACTCTTAGGTCGATTACACTAAAGAGTAGCCCTTTAGGGACGGATAAAGTACGTGCCTAAGCTCGGATTCTAAGAGTGAATTCCCCCGAGGCACAAAATAAGTTATAGCCAGTAGTACTAAGACATGCCAAAAAAATAGAAAGTAGCGCCTTACATACCTTTTCTGCTCGCAAGTTAAATCAAGCTTCAACTCTCGGATGCGCCAAGATCTACATAACGCCAAGTATATTAACATTAGCCTCCTAAGCCTTTATGAATTCAACCCAAACTAATATTAAATTCTTCTACCGAAATTTCAAGAAGACTTCCCCTAGAATACACCAACCCCGAAATTTCAACTCGGCCAATTTACCTAACACAATACCAACCAAAATTCAACAACATTACCATT
>NC_081348.1:18722702-18744995 GCF_029784015.1 Lycium ferocissimum
ATTGTTATATTTCTTTTAGTTTAAATGTTCTTCTTGACACCAAAATTAAAATAAGAGAACAATTTTCATGGACGTCATATTTATTTTCCTTGTCAATTCTAGATCCCCGACCCCTCCTAAACTGAAGCTAAGTGGGCGTTTGGCCATGAATTTTCAAATCATGGTTTCAAATCAGCGTTTGGACATGCGTTTGGAAC
Organism: Lycium ferocissimum; assembly: GCF_029784015.1. Taxonomy (NCBI): domain Eukaryota; kingdom Viridiplantae; phylum Streptophyta; class Magnoliopsida; order Solanales; family Solanaceae; genus Lycium; species Lycium ferocissimum. Next base: position 18,722,900 of record NC_081348.1, read on the forward strand.
CACGGTTTTGAAACCATGGTTTCAAACAAAAATCATCAAAAGGCGTGATTTGGGGTTTAGCATGATTTCAACTTTTTTAAATATAAATTTAACCCATAAGGTTATATTTTGTAAAAAAAACCCATAAGTTGGTAGATATTTTTACAATTACCCCCATCAATCATTTACCAATCTCATTAATTTCCACAATTTGTTATGTCTACCAACCTTTTAATTTTGTAAAAAAAGACCCATAGTTTAATTTTATTTATTGAACTAAAAATTTGATCAATTGATGTTGTATTTTTAGAAAGGTCTTCTAGTATTAATTTTGAGCCGGTTGTTATGAATTAGCGTATTAATTTTGTTATGAACTATGACTTGCTCATTTGGTATGATTGTATAAGAATTGAGAATGTTTTGATAGTTTTCACAACTTATAGGGTTTTTATGTCTATAAAAGAAAATACTCCTTAAAATATCCAAATTGCATGTCCAAACCATGGTTTCAAACCATGTCCAAACGGGGCCTAAATTGTTAAAAAGAAAAGTGAAACGGCCACCCTTCAGTTGAGAAAGCGTACACAAAATCATGGTAGTTGTCGTTGAACCATTCAGTCAATAAAATGTGAAAAACATCATTAAAATTATGGTGGTGTGACAAATATTTCTTTATTCATAACTTGAAATCTTGAGTTTAAGTCTTGAATCAAGTTACTTTTGTAAGGGTGTTTTACCTCAAAATGGTTTTCCGATACAAATATGAATTAATCATACCTCAATCAGATATGAATACATAATAATAAAATATGTCAAGAAGACGACATTGACTTCTTTTTCTAAGTTCCAGCTATAACTTTTAGTAAAGAAAAAACAAAAATTTACTTAAAGAAGACTGACTTTAGAATCTTTGGACCCATACATTACGATAGTTAAGGGTCGGTTGGTAGGAGGGATAAACTATCCCATGCAGATGGGATTGGGTGGGATAAGATGGGATAACTTATCCCACCTTCTATATGGGATCACTTATCCCATCTTTTATCCCATATAGATGGGATTGGGTGGGATAACAAAGGAGTTATCCCACCAACCAAACATGGGATAATTCTAATCCCATCCCATCCTATCCCTCCTACCAAACGACCCTTTAGTGACATCAATGCTCTGCGTGCTTACATTTTCTCAAGTGACGTTTTAGTGCCTAGTAATAATAATGGAATTAAGAAAGGGACATATACTTTTCTTCAGATAACTGATAACGTCCAACAGTACTAAAGGATGTTTTTCCAAAGAGCAAAAAGATATAGACTGCAAAGGCCCCATTTATACTATACTTACTGTAGGAATTGGAACTCGGAGATTAATGCGGAGTAATACATACCTTCTTCACTTGGATCGATATATGTTACTACCACCAATTGCCAGACGGTTTATTACAAGATCATTTATGGAGCCTTGTAAATTGTCCACAGCAATTACACTCTAATCTAAAGATGTTTTTATCTCAATTTGTGGTGTCTAGAATGACCTCAAAGTCAACCCTTTTTATAGTAGAAGAAACTACTTTTAACTCCCACTTTCTTTAAGAGCTTAATAACTCTTCTTCCATTAACTAGGGAGTTGTTATGGAGTTACAATTTACTCCATTCATGAACCACATTCATGTGAAGAGTAACTTATGTATTCACCCATTAAGGGTGAATTTACATTAGTTCTAACATCTCTCACTCACACATAATGGGATGAATCACATATGTAGCCTTTTTTTTTTTTTTTTTTTGAAAATAACATCTTTTTAGATTTCCATACATAGTGTGTTGCCGTGACCGCTTTGGACACTAATTTTGGGAGCTTTTGAACTAGAAATCCTTTTCGGGATCAGTATAAGTGTCACGATCCAACCGGAGGGCCATGACGGGCACCCGGAGCTAACCTACCGAACACCACAAAACATACGTACATCTCATATCCATACGAGTGGCCATTGTGCTAGCTGTTATATCTCGTAATGCGGAGGGACCTGGCTTGGAAAGAAGCTATACACATATATACGTCATCAAGCTGGGCCCATGTATACAAGCGACAAGGCTATCAAAATAATATAACAAAATATGGGTGAGGGAGGTGAAAAGACTTCTGTGCCCGTGCACATACCTATGAGCCTCTCTTGGAGTACATAACATAATAAGGACGGGACGAGGACCCCGCCGCCCGTACGTATACATGGCAGGAACCATGCCACCTTACACACATAACTCCGAAACAAGTGGAGTGCCCCTGTACAACCGCTGAGAAGGCAGCCTAAGAGTCTGAACCATCTCCCCGTCTGAACCATCTCCCCGTCTACTTGCGGGCACGAACGCAGCGTCCAGAAATAAAAGGACGTCAGTACGAATAATGTACTGAGTCTGTAAGGCATGAATAATAACATAATAAGAAGATATGGAAAGTAACATGAGCTAAGAGAGATAACCTGTACATTTGAATGCCTCTTAAGGCGGAGGTCATGCATGCTTAGCTTTAAAAAAAACATTTTCATACATATATAATATAAGTGTTAGTGCTACGGAACGTGCAGCCCGATTCATAAATGTTAGTGCTGCGGAACGTGCAGCCCGATCCATATATCATATCATCCCGCGTCCGGGGTATCATCATAACCTACCCACTGCAGTGGTGTGCACATCTACGTGCCTGCCCGGCCGACTATAGCGCGGCGCGGTGTGAGAAAATACATACATATATATAAAGCATGCATGAGAGCCCAAATAAAAGCTATAACTCTATCGGAGTGATGTAAGGTCGGTAAACCTCCGATTATCATTATAGAACTATCATCATGAACATATCTCACCTTGAAGGAACAATAATCATAAGATGAGATCAACATCAATGAATGAGATCAATAACCATAAGATAAAGATCAATAAATCATGAGACAATTATCAACAATATCATAAGAACCTCAAGAACCATAAGCTTCTAGCATTTCTAAAAATAAGGACATTATGGATATCATGTGAATGGGTTTGTATCAAAAAAGATCATGCCGTAAGAAAGAAAGAGACAACCTTAACATATCTCGTCGTCTCCTTAACTACTCAACGCCTATCCTCCCGAGCTCGTAAATCTACATTCAAGATGATTCGCACTTCGGGTAAGTCATTGAAACGCTTATGTGGTCAAACTAAATTAATGAATGAGCTAACGAAAATTGGGCAGCATTTCCCCTTATATCTTCTATTTACTCCAACTCAAACAACTCCCAAAACCAGAATAAAAACATCAATAATTCCGTAATCAAAAGATTACATTCCAATTATACTCAATCCAATCCCAAAACTTCTTTTCATAAACAATCCATAACAACAACTTCAATACGACCCCTTATACACTTGTATACCATACTTTATCAACATCATTATTACCCCTCATAATAATATTATACTCATAACATGCTAACAATTATAACTCAAGTTAATTTACAATTCAAAATATCATCAATTCATATTTGAACTTTTCCCCATAACTCCTTTCACTTTCTAAGACTTGCTAAACCTTCAAATCAACTTAACATAAGATATAAGATGAAGAACATACCTTGTATTTGAAGAAATTCAACTCACACAACTTGCTCCAAGACTTAATCCCCACAACTCCAAGTAAAAGCAAAAACATCCAACTTCCATAAAAACTTAGGTTTTCAAGGTTGATCTTCTCTTGATTTGATTTGGAATGATTTGGAGTGTTTATGGATGTTAAGGGAAGCTTAGAGAGACATTAGGGATTTTATTTTGGTGAAAAATGAGGCCCAAGTCGTGGGGAAATCAATATATAGGCCAAGTCCACCGACTTAAATTTTCTGGAAAATTCGGGCAAAGTACGTGTTCTTTTGTTCATCCCATACTTTCAAAGTACATGCTACTGTTCATCCCATTCTTTCAAGTACGTGCTACTGTTCATCCCGTACTTGGAGGTGAAAAATTTCAACTTTTTGGAAATTTTGGGTAAAGTACATCCAAAATGTACGGGACGTACATTTTTGTACGGGTCGTACTTTATCTCGTACTTCTCAGAATTGCGATCTGTCAGTTGCATTGGAAAGAAGACTCCCAAAATTTCTATCCAAAATTTTACCAAGTTTTTTCAAAGTTTCGACAAACTTAATTTCTTCAATTCGCTTGATCCTGAAACCTTTAGACCTTTGTTTAGCATTTGTTAGAGGTCCTCCTTAACCTTATAAGGTTGCATGACCTCTCCAGCTTAAGTTAGTTTACTTACGACGCAAATGACGCGAAAATTTTTGAGGTGTAACAATAAGAGTCTACAGCCTTTTCTTATGATATCATATCATGTTATATAAAGTGTCTCAGATGCCCTAGACATGTCTATATACATACGGCTTCTCTAACCCTCGGGCCTTTCTCATTTCAAATATGCTTTGTGTCCACACTTATGATGCCATCTAAAACAGGCTTCATAATGGACCGGTCTAAGACACAAGCATAATATGCATACATTTGACATATCTTCCTTTGGCCCACATATCATTAAGATCAAGATTAGTTGCTTTCCTAGCATTACTCCTTTAGGTCGTATTATCATAACCTTTGGATGCATACTAAAGTAGCATACACTAACCCATCACCTCATGATATTGTCAAAGTCATAAGAGCACCAATGAAAGGATTTAATATCTTTCTGGGTCTCACACAGTAGTGAAGCAGGGTTCATTCACTTACCTCCCAATTTGCGGTTATAAAGCACATGCAGTATGAAATGCATGCTACAGTGTACCTCTGATTTCCAGAGCGTATGTCGATTTTCTTTGCTTACACTGTACAGATCTTGATCCAGGTAAACCATTTACCTTATCTGAGTTCTACCACTCTGCTAGCCTCTAATGGCCTCAAGAGGAGATCTCAAATCTAGCTACAGGTATTATGGGTGGTGGGAATCCATAATTCGATCCTTTTTGTTTGACATTTCGTCAGGATCTCATCCTAGTCATCCACTGGTGTGACATTAAATGATGTATTCTTACTCACAGTATAACGCTTGTTAACTGCCTTAGCTATAAGAAACACGAATGTCTCATCTTGGCTAGCTCCCCATAAGTGCCCAAGGCGGTTGCTCGTGTGAGAAAGTCAACATTATCATCCTATACGAGATACTCTAATATTGTGTATATGACAATTAACAAATATGATTGAAATATTCATGAAACAAATATGTGTATTCTTCCAAGAAGAAATATCCAAGTATTGTATTCAAATAAGGAAATACAACACTCTACAATTTGTGCAACCCTAGAGATTTCACATGATCAGTAAATACATCCCTAGGTATTGGCTTTGTTAAGGGATCAGCCACCATTTTGTGTGTTGAAATATCTTTTGTAGAGTGATTTCCTTATATGCTATGATGTCTCTAACAAAATTATACTTTGTATATATGTGCTTAGTCTTACTATGATACGTAGGATCTTTTGTATAAGCTATGGCTGCTTGGCTATCACAAAAGAGTTTCCTTTGGATCCATTGGCTTGTCAACGATCCCTAATTGTTCCAGAAATCTCTTTAGCCACATAGCTTTTTGTACTGCTGCAGAACATGTGACTAACTCTGCTTCCATAGTTGACAAAGCTATGTAAGTTTGTTTCTTGCTACTCCACAAAATGGTACCATTATTAAGCAAGAATATATAACCAGAAGTGGACTTTCTTTCATCTAAGTCTCCGCCCCAGTCAGCATCAGAGTAACCTACCAATTGTAAGTCAATCCCTTGGTAACATAATTTATAATAGTAGTGCCCCTCAAGTATCTCAAAATTCTCTCAACAGCTTTCCAATGTGTTTGTCTTGGATTGGACTGTTAACGGCTTATAAGACCAACTGCATAACAAATGTCAGGACTTGTACATAACATTGCGTACATTAAACTCCCAATTGCACTTGAATATGGGACCCTCTTCATGGCTTCTTTTTTCACTTTGAGTTGTGGGACACATTTCAAGGCTCAAACTTTCACCTTTAGCTACAGGAGTCTCTATTGGTTTGGAGTCTTTCATCCTAAACCGCTCAAGAATCTTTTCTATGTATGACTCTTGTGACGAGCGATTTTATTCTTAGAGCGATCTCGATGGATTTTAACTCCAAGGATGTAATCTGCTTCACCCATGTCCTTCATTTCAAAATTGAGGGACAACCAGCTCTTTATAGTCTTTACAAAATTAAGGCTATTTCCAGCTAATAGTATATCATCCACATAAAAGGTAATATTACAAAATTATTTTCAGACCGCTTCACATACACACAGTGGTCTTCATCAATCATACTAAAGTCATAAGATGTAATAGGTCAATGAAATCTCAAATGCCACTGCCTAGATGATTGTTTAAGTCTATCAATGGACCTTTTGAGTTTGCAAACTTTGCGCTCTTGACCATTTTGGATGAAACCTAATGGTTGTTCCATATAAATTTATTCGTCTAGTTCTCCATTGAGAAATGCGGTCTTTACATCCATTTGATGTAACTCCAAGTTCATACTTGCAACTATAGCTAGAATTAGTGTAATAGAGCTAAATCTCACAACTGGAGAAAAGGTATTTTCATAATCAATACCCTCTTGTTGTGTGTATCCCTTGGCCACTAAACGGCTTTAAGCGTTGAGAGCCATCCGCCTTTCTTTTAATTTTGAGAACCCATTTGCTCCCAATTATTTTCGGCTTGGCGGAAGATCAACTAAATCCCAAACATGGTTTGTCCTCATGGACTCCATTTCCTCTTCCATTTCTTTCATCCACTTATCCTTAGTAGGGCCTGAAAGAGCCTCTTGAACTGATTTTGGCTCTTCATCATCTTGTGAAGTTCCTATTAATGCTTCCTCTTCGACCTCAAAATGACGTCGGGGAACAGTACCCCGTGTACTCCTACGTAACTATGTCTCTTTGGGAATATCCTATAAATGAATAATACTCCCACTTGGATCAACAGGAGGAGGTACAACATCTTGTTCCTCACTTCGTTGGTCTTGAAGATTCTCTTGTTGATCCACAACTTCATAAAATGACACAGTTCTATCAATATTACCCTTACTAGGAAATTCTGTCTCTATAAATGTGGCATTTCGTGACTCAAGTTCTATTATGCTACGATCTTCATTTTCTCTTATGAAGATATAACCCCTTGATTGCTTTGAATAGCCAATGGAGATGTATTTCTTGCCCCTTGGGCCCAACTTCCCATATTTATGAGAAGAATCATGCACGTATGCTATAGACCCCTAAGGTCGCAATACATTCAAGTCAGGTTTTCTACCTGTCCATAATTCATAGGGTGCGGAAGCAACAGATTTAGAGGGCACACGGTTAAGCACAAAAGCTGCAGACATCAAGGCATCTCCCCAAAAGGAAATTGGCAAGTTAGCTTGCACCATCATAGACCTAACCATTTCCAGCAAAGTTCTATTTCTTCGCTCGGCTACTCCATTTTATTGTGGAGTATATGGAATTGTTAACTGTCTTACAATTCCTTTTTCATCACATAGATCCTTAAACTAATCTGATAAATACTCACGTCCACTGTCAGTTCTTAATGCTTTCATTCTTAGGTTTAGTTGATTCTCTACCAAATTCATTAATTGTCTAAAGCATTCCAATGCTTCTGACTTATGGGAGATCAAATAAACATGACCATAACGAGTATAATCATCTATGACTGTGATGAAATATTACGCTCCATGCCTTACCCTCACACTCATAGGACCACATATATCAGAATGAATGAGTTGCAATGGAAACTCAGCTCTGGTTCCCTTTCCAAATGGTTTTCTAGTTGTTTTTCCAGCTAGAAAATGTTCACAAATTGGCATTTCAATTTTAGTTAAGGACCCTAAAAACCCTTGTTTTGCCAATCTATTCATTCTTTCAAGACCTATATGTCCAAGTCTAGCATGTCAAGTATTTACATCTAAAATAGGGGTTGTTGTTAAAGCGAAACAACCATAATTATTAGATATATAATTAAAACCACAAATTATGTCCAACATAATAAAACCATCAGATAAATAACCAAAACCATAATAATTATTGCCATGAACAATGTCAACAGAGTTATTGTGAAAATTTAAACTGAAATCTAATTTAAGAAGAGAAACGACTGAAACTAAGTTCCGCCGAATATTTGGAACATATAAGACATCATGTAGAAGTAGGGTTCGACCACCACGCAACTCTAGTTTGCATGTACCAATCCCTTTTACTTCAACTGAAGCATTATTTCCTACATAAAGCCATATGCTTCCCGAAGGCAATCGACAACACTCAATAAATGATCCTCTGTCTCTGGCTATGTGGTTTGTGGCACCTGAGTCTACAGTCCACAAAGAATTAGCATGAGCCATTAATGTTGTACTAGAGAAATAAACAAATTGAGGATTTTTAGTATATGGTGTTACCTTATGCTACTCCAGGCAATCCCTGCATATTGACCTATCTTGTGGCATGAATAACACTCCTCTTTGGTCATATCAATCTTTTTATTACCACGCTTTTCTCTCTTCTGAAATTGAGGTTTACCTTTTTGATTTGGCTCACCAGATTCTTTCTTCTTCCAAGCTTTCTTGTTCGTGTTCTTTTGCTTAGGATTAGAAGTCCCAGCAGATTTAGCTAGAAAAGCTTGTTCAGTTGTTTTAGAGGCGTCACGACGCTCATCTTCAAGAACAAGATGGTGTTCAGTGTCTTCAAAAGACTTGATACTTTCATTGTGGGTCATATGAACTTCCATATATTCCCAACTAGCTGGAAGAGATCTAATAACAACTTGTACTTGTTGTTCATCAAAAATATTATGACCAATTGATTTTAGCTCTCTTATCATGTTTGACACATCTCTTAAGTGCTGCCTCATCGATGTGTTAGGGCGCAATCTATAGGTGTCAAAATTTATGGTCAACCTCCTAAGTTTTGTGGCAGAAGTGCCACCAAACTTATCTTTCATTGCTATCCACATTGCTTGATTTTTTAGATACAATTCAAACTCGCACATCAGATCATCAGCCATACTGCTCAGCAACGTTATGCGTGCCATTCTTTTTCTTCCAGGCTTGAAAAGCCTCTTTTTCTTTCTTATGTTGCTCTGTGTTTCCATTAGACGGCTCAACCATGACATTGTTAAGAGTCTCCAAAACATCCTGCTCTTCAAGGACGTATTGAATTTTACGGTGCCAAATATCATAATTGTCACCATTGAGTTTCTCACCCTTATTCAATTCAGCAATGATTGTCTTTGAAGCCATTTCTAAAATTTCTAAGCACATAAAAAGACATAACACATGTGAGCACATATATATATATATATATATATATATATATATATATATATATATTTGCTTCAAAAAAATTGCATCTTGATAAATATTGATGTACTATAGGCCCATGTTCAAAAGTCTACGTTTGTCTTACTTTCATCACATATAACCTTAAGCATACCAATATTTTCTAGATCAATTATGAGCAAATCAAAGATTATAATAATAATAATAATAATAATAATAATAATAATAATAATAATAATAATAATAATAATAATAATAATAATAATAATAATAATAATAATAGTTCTAAATGAGCAAGTTGTCTACCAATTTAGAACTCCCACTCGGAAATAAAACATGTCATTATTTTCATAAAAATGACATAAACTATAATCATGAACATTGCACTTTGTTATTTTAAAATTAAACAAGTTCATGAACCAATTACAAAAAAAAAAAAAAAAAAAAAAATTATCATGATTTTTTTTCTTCTTTCAAAGCAAAAAATTAAAGAGTTTTGAGTTCATGACATGCGTCAAATACATCAAAATAAAGCTCGAAAAAAAAACTTTCAAAATGATATGTATAACACCCAAAACTACTTTTAGATGCATACTATCACATGCTATCATGTTTTTTTTCGAATTCTGAAATTTTCCAAAATTTCTACCTATTTGAGCAGTCAACTTTTGAAGCTCATATCTCCTTCATCCAATAACAGAATTTTACGAATAATATATCGGCTGGACAACTATTAAAGATATCTTTCCACTAATATAAAGTTATTTCATTGTGGAATCTTATACCAGGAGATAACTCAGCAGAAAGTTAGTACGTTCATCATAGTTTTCAAAAAAAAATTGAAATGCTGTTTTTTTTTTTTCAAATAGAAAAAATAATAATCCGTCTTTCGCTAAACTTTAATCATGCAATGGTGAAAGATAAACACATCTAACCATGATGCTCTGATACCAATGTAGGAATTGAAACTCGAAGATTAATGCAGAATAATACATACCTTCTTCACTTGGATCGATGTGTGTTACTACCACCAATTGCCAGACGGTTTATTACAAGATCACTTATGGAGCCTTTTAAATTGTCCATAGCAATTACACTCTAATCTAAATATGTTTTTCTCTCAATTTGTGGTGTCTAGAATGACCTCAAAGTCATCCCCTTTTATAGTAGAAGAAACTACTTTTAACTCCCACTTTCTTTAAGAGCTTAATAACTCTTCTTCCATTAACTAGGGAGTTATTATAGAGTTACAATTTGCTCCATTCATGAAACACATTCATGTGAAGAGAAACTTATGTATTCACCCATTAAGGGTGGATTTACGTTAGTTCTAACACTTACAACTTAGGAATTATTAAATTTTTTGTACGATCCACTTCGAAATACTATCAGATATGTTTAGTTTGATAAAAACTAACTGTTTACACTAAAAAAGAGAGAATAGTTAAATTTGTTCTGGGGTTTAAAGGATATGTGATTTGATTTGTTATAAGTAACAAAATAAAACTTATTTATAGAAATTAATGTGATGGTAGACAAAGTGAGTGACTAAAATAAATAATAATAAAGCGATTGAGCCTGGGCTTGGTTTATACTCAGAGCAAATCCTTTGGTAGGCTTCCTCCGGTGAAACAGTTAAATGACTAGACTTCTAAGAACAAATATAGTATTCCGGAGAAAAAGATCAAATTAAGAGAGCAAATGTAAATAGCTAAGCTTGTAAGAATATTATATAATCAGTGTTCTTCGATCCTTTTTTTTTTTCCAGGGCTGTTAAGCTCCTTTTATAGTACAAGTGCATGAACTCTTAAACCAGTAATTTAATCCTAATAATGGACAATAATGGGCAATGAATATTACCTTAATACTGAATCGTAAGGTCTATTTCATATCTGGTCCGGTCTTGTAACGTTACTCCACTATTAGTTACCTGGTGCAATTTCCTTCACGGATTTGGTTCGGGTGTTACCAGAGGCTTCCTACTCGCATTCAAAGCCACTATTCTCAACGTTCCATCTTCCATTGCCACATGTTCTAGTATTATTCCAACACGTTGTTGACACTTAATTTTAACCTCGTAAGATACGTATTTTAATTTTAAAATTTCCCAAGTCAAAGACGGAGCGAGGATGCACCCTTTAAAATTAAAATTTCATCCCGAGAAAATTGCAAAAATTGACATTTAATTATTATTTCATTAAAATTGACAATTACAAGAAAATTATGAGTTACTTACTTTCACAGATATAATTTGAAAAGGAGATAAATATCTCGCTCCGTCTAACTCGGAAAAATTATTAATTAAGATTACGTACGAATTACGGCTCATTTTGACCGCATTTTCACCTTTTTAATTATTGTTCGGAACTATGTCAATATTGGGCTCGTTTTAAAGCTTGCATTTTAACTTTACGAGTTTTAATTTTTATTTAGCCTAAGAAATTAATATATTTAGCTATATATACATTTATAATATATAGACTATTAAATAAAGAGGGGGGTTAATTTAAATGTTCTTAAAACTTAGGGGTGGGGGGGGGGGGTTCTTTTAAAAAGGTGTGGAAGTTTATTTTTAATAAACATTCCAAACCCCACCCCCCCCCCCCCCCCCCCCCCGCCCCCAATTTTTCATTTCACCACCCCGACCTTTCCACCTCTGTGAGAAGCGATTTCAGGTTATTTAGGGTTACCCGCGGCGATTTATGGCCATTTTTGGCCGAATTTTTGAGGGCTTTTGTTCCTTACCACGAGTTCTCGTGACTCCCAGGTTCAATTTTGTAACGACCCTTCCGGTCGTTAGGAGAAATTAGGACTCCGTTGGAAATTCCGCGGCCGCAGGTGGATTTGTAGGGCGTCTTTTTGTATGTGTGTATGTTTTGTATTGTGTTTTTGAGGCCTTGGATGAACTGTGAGGTGATAGGGGGAAAACTGGTCAAAAGTCGAGCTCCTTTGCCCAAAATGAACCACTGCAGCGGTGGGTGTACAACTGCGGCGGTACCGCTATAGCGGCCATCCATGTCCTTGGTGGCCGCTGTGGCGGACGGTGGACTGCCATGGCGGTACCGCTATAGCGGTGGTAAGACCGCCATAGCGGTCAAGCGGTTTCTTTTGGGACCGCTATAGTGGGACCGCTGTAGCGGCGTGACGACCGCTGTAGCGGTCGACGTAAAACAGTAACCCAAATTTTATATACTCAGTTTTATTTTCTCTTCTCACAAAACACCAACACACTTCCCAACTAGAACCTAGGGAGAATTTTCAAGCTAGGGCAAGATAACCTTAAGAGGTAAGTTCCATTGCTTTTCATTCTATCATTCCCTTCCCCTTCATTATGGTAATCATCTTCATGGGTCTTTAATGGTGAAAGTAAAGTAGAAACCCTAGAATGTCAATTAACCTTCTAAACTTGATGGGTTGGGGTTATTATTGCTTATTTATCATTTAAATGGATTGATTAGTTGTTATTTGTCATAAATTGATAATTTAGAATAGTAAACTAAGTGATTTGAGACCTAGGGTTCTATAAAAATGGTGTCTTTGCCATAGAAAACTGTTTGTAATGGGAATGTTTGATAGAATGTTGTATAAAAGGATGGTAAATGAAAACTAGGGGCCTTGATATGTTGTTTATCACCTAGAAAATCATCCACCCTTAGAATGGGGAAAGGGAAGGGTATTCTTGCTTTGGTGTTTATAAATTGAGCAATGTGACTCATTGAGCCTTCTATTTTTAGAGCATGAACGTATTGAGGCTTTGAGGAAAGGAAAGGCTGTAGCAGAGTAACCTGCGTGTTACAGCTCTACTTTGAGGTAGGTTACGGTTTACTTAAGTTAGACTTTGGCTAGTTGATTGTATGTTTGGTGATCTCATTAAGAGAAAGCATGTCTAGTTTTCATACATGGTATTGTGTGGTTAATTCCTATGTGAATGTGATTGATTGATTGTGTAGGCTCCGTGCCATTACTCCTGTGTGATTAAATCTACAGTGGATGTGTTGTGATGAGAAGCTAATATAATCTTCTCAAGGGTATTGTGACATGAAATGATGAGTTGAATTTTGATACTGGAAAGGTAAGAAACATTGTTCTGTAAGAGGTATGGAAAGGCACCTATGTGACCTAGATTATAGGCTTGTGGTTCGAGGATCGTTCCAGAAACCAAAGGTACTTTGATATGTCCCGCGACCGAGGTTCGTTCCGGGGCGGAGGTTTGTGCTCGGGTCCGAGGGGTATTCCGGAACGAGTGGTACATGGACACCATGGGTCCCCTGCAGGTCATGGCTACTGAGCTAAGACATCAGCTAGCATGTATGTACAGCGAGTGAGGTTATTGTGGTAAACTTATTTCCGTTGTGACTTACGTGATTGTGATGCTTGACATCTTGGTGATTTGATTGTGATTGTTCTTGGTTGACTTGCTGTGATTTATTGATATTCATGACGGTTGACTGGCTTGTTTTATTCTATCGATTTTATGAAATATGCATGTAACTAATATTAGTCGGCCTATGATATCTATCGGTACATAGTGTTTGTACTGATACTACCTTCTTTGCATTCTTTGAGTGTAGATTTTGATATGGAGACCGTTGCTCGTCCTCACATTTAGCGTGCGGGGATAATTATTGACGATTTTAGGGTGAGCTTTTTCCCATGCCAGGCCGCCCGAAGAGCTTCTTGCTATGATGTCTTTTCGTACTCTGGACATTATGTATTACTAAATTGTTAGACTTCAAATTCTTAGACTTGTTTTTAGCTTAGAGTCCTGTACAATGACTTTCGAATTTTGGGGATTGTAATAGTTAGAACTTCCGCACTTATTTCAGCATTTATGGCATGATTTACCTTGTTCTTTTGTTGTTAAATGAGTAATAATTGTTTAGCTTGGTTAATATAAAACCGGATTGAATGGATAGGTGTCTTGTATGTTGGTTCGTCCAGTAGGATTTAGATGGGTGCCAGTCATGGCAGGTTGAGTCGTGACAAATTTCCTTAAACTTGTGTTTTTCTATACCTAATTGAGGATGTTACTCTAGGTTTCTTCGTGTTATGGTTGCCATGGGCAGAGCCATGAGCTCTTTGCCATCTTGTGCCCCATAACACTCAATGAAGGAACCTAAGGGGGAATTTCCTAGGTGGATTCATGGTTGGGTACGATTTTGGGGATTTTTATCTTGTTTTGTACTATTGTACCGTTATAAGGTGGTAATTTTGTTTTATTGATGACGAGGCGTACTATCCTAGTATTTTCTGATTTTATTTGCATTTTTTCTAGTACAATTAGTTAGATTCTTAGTTGTATTATGTGATTTGTGTGAAAATTTTGTTGGATAAGGTACAGTTGGTACAAATGTGCTGAAAATTCGTTTTGACCTTTAAAAATTTTTGAATTTGTTTAGGATGAGGGTTTTTGGAATTGGGGGGAAAGTCGGTTAAGTGACCTAAAATCTTTCCATTTCTATCCCTAGCATCATTTTTGTGCTATAAATAGAAGAGTTTATTGTCATTTGAAGGAGGCTTTTTTCTGAGATTTTTTTGGAAGTCATATAGGTTCTATTCTGAGAATTAAAAACTCTCCATTACTAAATACTATCAATATACCAATATACTATATTATACTATTCAAAAATACTACAATATATTGGGAAAAATCAAAAAACAAAGGGCTATTTTCAAGGGTTAAGTGTTGGAATTGTTGAAGTGTTGATCCAACCCAACCCGCCATGACCGGCACCCATCTAAATCCTAATGGGCGAACCAACATACATACCACCTAATTCATTAAATACGATTTTTATATAAATCGAGCTAAACAATTATTACTCATTTAACAACAAAAGAACAAGTAAATTATGCCATAAATACTATAGTAAGTGCGGCAATTCTAACTATTACAATCCCCAAAATTCGAAAGTCATCGTACAGGACTCTAAGCCAAAACATGTCTAAGAACTGAAATCTGCCTAATAAATATCCATAAAGTCCAGAATAAGAAAAGACATCAAAAGTAGAAGATCTTCGGGCGGCCTAGCATGAGAAGAAGCTCACCCCAAAATCTGTCAGCAATTATCCTCCATGCTAGATTTGACGACGAGTAGCGGTCTCTGTCACGACCCGACTAGGGGCCAAGACGGGTACCCGGAGCTGACTACCGAGCACCACTCGTCACGCTAGTCATCATACTCATCCTGAACACATATAAACTGTCACACCCCTATCAGGAGTATGACGGGCTCCGACCCGTAGGCCGGGAACCACCTGACTTATCCGTTACTTTGAACATTATAAACCATAATTCAAAGAACACCTACACGCAGAAAAGGCCCAACATAGAAATATCCGATCATTCAGCACGTATGTTCATATGCGGACCGACAAGGTCGCCACAACATAACATATATCATAAAGCCGGCAAGGCTAACAGTAAAGTATCAAGAGCTCAAAATAAGGCCAACAAGGCCACCAAAATATTATACAACAATGTGAACCGGTGGAGCTATAAAATATCTAACTGTACACACACACGTCTACGAGCCCGTATATAGAATACAATGATCATAAGGATAATACCAAATAGACTCGCAGTAGCCTCCGAAGTAAGTGGAGTGCTCGTGAGAATCCACCGATAGAACACCTACGGGTCGGATCCATCTCCCTCGCCTACTTTGTCGGCATGAGCGCAGCGTCCACAAGACGTCGGTACGAATAATGACCGAGTATGTAAGGCATGAATAACAATATAATATAGATATGGAAGGTAACATGAAATAAGAGAGATAACACCCGTACATCCGGATGCCTCATAAGGAGGATGTCATGCATACTTAGCCTTTTAAAAAAACATTTATATACATATATATATACCATGCCCGGCCATTAAGGCTCGGTGTCATATATATAGTATCATGCCCGGCCATAAAGGCTCGGTGTCATATATATAGTATCATGCACTGCCATTAAGGCTCGGTGTCATGTCATATATATAGTATCATGCTCGGTCATTAAGGCTCGGGTGTTATCATCATTAGCCCGCATCCAGCCTCGCGTCGGGGCGATACATAACATGCCATTTTGCGGTTGTGTGCACATCTACGTGCCATGCCCTACCGACTATAGCACGGCGCGGTGTGAGAAAGTACATTACATATATATATATATATATATAAAGCATGCATGAGAACCAAATAAAAGCTACGACTCTATCGGAGTGACGTAAGCTCGGTAACCTATAAGATTTATATTATGGAGCAATCATCATCGCTATATCTCACCTTGAAGGAACAATTATTATAAGGTGAGGTCAACAACAATGAATAAAATCGAGAAAATCACGAAAATAACTCAACATACAAATCACGAAAATAACTCAACATACTCATATTCACATTGAAATCATAAGCTTGGGACTTTTAAATATGAAATCAGCATCATCATCGTAATCCTCATAGAAACATTCTCATCTTTAGCATCGTCATTCATATTGTAAAAACATGTCCGTTATTATTGTCATAAAAGCTTATAGAATCATAAATCTTTGACTCGGAAAATAGCGACATTTTGGAAAACATATATGGATTATCAAGAAAGAAGTCATGCCTTTGAATCATGAACTCTAACTTTTGGAAGTAAGGAGGTTATGAAATATATGTAGGAAATTATAACATAGGAGTTTCTAGAAATAGGATCATCGTCATCATAAAACATGTTTATCTTCAGCATTATAAGAATTCTATGAATCATGAATCTATAGCTTTTGAGAATAAGAATATTCTTGGAAAACATTTATGGATTCACATAGAGGGATCATGGGACATTTGGAAAACACCTATTGGGTTCATAAGAAAGGAATCATGCCTTTAGAAGAAAGGGACTAGCCTTAACATGCACGGAAGATAATTTCTCGACTTCCAACTTACTTCCTGTCTTACAATTCACTTAAGATCATTCGTAGCCTCATAATCTACATATACGACCATTCATACTATTGTTAGGCTCATCATCATACGCTCGTCTTAAACCCTTAATTTAAATCCATTTAGAATCTACCAAAATTCGGGCAGCATCTCCCCTGTTTATATGCCTAGCCCGAAATCACAATCCAATAACCAATAACAACAACAACAATACCAACATCACAACAACATTATCAACAACAATAGGCTCCATAAAACATCTCACACGATGTTTTCCAAGTTTCTCAACTATCCAACTTATTATACAACTAAGTAATAACTTTATCTCCATAAATAAACTGAAATTAATATTAATAAGGAGAGATTCATACCTTATTATTTCTAGAGCAGCAATATCTTCAATATTTACTTTGAATCCAAGCCAATTCCAACGCAAGACAAAACTATAATCGTGACTACACGTTGTTCGGACCTCGATTAATACTTCGTAACTTGAAATCTCTCAAAATCCTCGCTTTTATGTTATATATATATATATATGCTCTCATAGGTGGCTGAATTTTCTAGAGCACTTGAGAAATTTTTGTGAAGAAAAAAATGGGGTTTTGCCCCTTATATGAGGTGCCAAAGTCGGTATCACGTAACAAGACCTGCAGCGGCGCTCCTTGCTCTGCCCGCCTAACTTGTAATGTCCATAATTCTCTATTCCGATATCGTATTGATGAGCGATTTGTTGCGTTGAAAACTAGACTCGACGAACTTCATTTTAAGCTTTTGAAATACCTTAAAACTCCCCATATACCTGGAGATATATCCCTCCAAATTTGACCCAAAATTCTGTCCTTAATTCTGCCAACTTGTTCTAAATTTTTGACAAACTTATTTTCGTTGCTTTGCTTGGTCCCAAAATCTTTCGAAACTCTGATTACATGATATTTATCACTAATTATACTTGATAATGGTCATGTCCTTTGGTTCCAAGGCTGTCCTTCTCGGTTACGACTTACAAGATCATAATTCATCATTTACTTAAATCATATACTTAATAATGTTTCGTTCCTCACACTCTAAAGTTGTTTTACCTAGCCATAGCTCAACATACTTACATTCAAATTTAACCGATTAGCCCGAGGTACGGTGTAACGAAAGTGCGGGTGTAACATAAACTCCAATGTCACGACCCGGACCCGTGGGGGCGTATTTGGTGCCCACTTAGGCACCCAAACAAACTTACGAACCAAATTGTCATATAAGGATATATCCAGAATCACGGACATTATTCGTACCGATAGCAGATCGCAGACGTCATACAAAAACAAACGAATCTTTTGTCCTAAGCGGTCGCCGTGCGTAATCATCGATCAAAATCAAATGCGCACACGCCGGGTTTCACACACACATACATACAAACATATGGGCCATATCGGCCGTAGTAGTATTCGGGCCGCTTAAGGACACAAAACAGAATCACATACGAATGCACCGACCCATGACCCACAAACATGACGTGCCTCTACAAACAACAGAACATACGAACATATGACGGGACGGGGCCCGCCGTGCCGGCGCGTACAAACGTGCGTAACGTGCATGGCAAAACATATATATATACCAAATGGGCTCGAATCGGGGGGAGCACTCCAAGCGAGCAATTAGCCTAAATCGAATCACCCAGGCGAGCGCTCGTACCGCGCGGCATGAAACGCATCCCCCGAAGAAAGGGGTCGATTACGAGAAAAAGTACCGAGTATGTAAAGCGGGGAGGTACGATAATCCAAATCATAATCGGAGTCGGAGGATACGAAACAAATACGAGTAACGGATCAAACGTGCGGAATGAATGTACGAGTCTGGAATGCAACAGAAATCATGCATAGGGCTCGGGGAACGTGGTCACCCCCGACGCTGGTGCCACAACACATCATAGAAGTTTTCAAATCTCCGTACAACTCCGAACAAATCATAATATCACACACATCACATCATCAAAACATAACGAAGCCATATCACATCATAACACCGTAGACGGTAACTGGCCACCTATGGCGAGGCCTCGGAAACCGTAACACATCATACTGCCGAATATGTCAAAGGGCGCACGATCGCATAACCGGCCCGGTGCCGGCGAACGAAATCATAACCATTGGCACGAGCGAGTAGATGCAGAGACCATATGCATATTAAAGTAGATTCCAAGACTCGACACATAATTTCATATACCTTTACATTAGCCTCAGAAGGCTTAAAATGAGTATCGAGTTAATCAGGACTAATATATCAAAGTTGCGGACATTTAGGTTATCAATTTTTCAAAAAACACGTCGTAGGTCATTTTCGGAAAAACTTAGTGTCATTTACAGTAACGAACGTTCAAACAACATTTTGAACGGACTTTAGAGTCATAGGCAAACGTTTCCTTTTTCATCATACGAAACCGAGTCGGACGAATCAAATAAGGGAAGTCTTGGGACTTGCGGGCCCACCTCGGGTCGCCGAGGCGCGGAACATAAATTGTAAACATTGGGATCCATAAATTCATTTGTGAGAGTTTCAAAGCGATTCGGATACATTTGCGGAAGTTATGGAGGTTTAGGCATTCTTTCAACCAAATGCAAAGATTATAGTTCAAATCTTGTTACCAATGAATAGTATGCAAAATCAAGCGGGATTTCCGGGAGAGCGAAATTAGTCCCGAGATTCCGTTCTCAGCCTAGTAAGTCTAGGACATGCCAATTGAAGAAAAGGTCGGCTTTACATACCTTACGGACGTCTTATGCTTGCTTAAACTCAAATCCGGTTCGTCATTCAGAAGTCTGCAAATGGTCAAAGTTACCAAATGTAAATCATATGCCTTTGGGGAGCTTATTCTTAGCCCTTATTTGTCTACAAGAATTTGGGCAACATCTCCCACATAAATCCAACATCCCGAGAATTAAACTCGGCTTAAGATGACAACAACCAACCCAACAACAACATCAACAACACCAATAATCGCTACAAAACACATATTAATACAAATAGTCTTTCTTTTCACATAATGCATTAACTTCCGTTCTAACTTCACACCTTTCACCCAATGTCAACGTTTTCATATTTGTCTACTAATTCAAGGCCATTCAATTACATTTCAATAGCATTCCAAACAATATTCACGAATTCAAGTGTTTCCGCCAATTCCATATTCTATCCAAAGCTTCTTCAAATGCAACAAAACTTCCAAATCACATTGTCTTCCTTCTAAGCTTATAAACAACAACCATAATTCACATTTAGGACCTTAATCCCATACTTATATAAAAATCATATAAATTCACATAATTTCTCATAATTACATACAAACAATTCCAATGCCAATTCAAGTCATTAAACCTTTATTTGCATCACAAAGGTTACAACGACACAATTAACAACTAAATGAACTTGAATTCATTCCCTCCTCCACACCAACATGGCTCACGTGTCAAACATGCTATCCACACACACACACGCCATGCACACACACACCACACTTCCATATTCTCACCTACTTTTAATCATTATAACATGCAAACTTATTCCACTTCCATATACCACACGGCCAACACCTTATATTTCCAACTTCAACTAAATTCATTCTACTTTCATTTCCAATATAAAGTCTATCACAACCACAACATAAGCAAACCTTCATAACATAATTAAAGTGGATTAATTTTTACCTTTTTCTCTTCAACTTCTTCACTTGACCCAAGTACGAAAATGATGAAACGGATAGAATTATCTTCCGAAATAACTATACCACGTTGTAGAGGACCCTTGAATTAGTAGGAATACCACAAGAAAATAATTTTTGGGACAAGATTTAAAGTACCTAATTTCCAAGTGGTCTTAGCCGAACAACCCTTTTCTCTCGCTCTTCATCTTTTGTCTTCCCTTACCCAATTTTTCTTGAATTTTCTAGATGATAAGGTCCCTTATATAATTTATCACATGGATAAATTAATCTTTCCATGGGTTGGGCTAGCATGGACGGCCACCCCTAATGGAATTGGGCCTCATTTTTCTCTTTTATTTATGAGCCCAATAGTTGATGAATCTTGTTTTGTAATTTCCAAAACTAATTCCCAAAATTCCAATTTTGCCCTTGACCTTCCTCCATAGTTCCGTATTAATGTTTCCATAGCCGACATACTCATACTAGTAGGATCCAAATATGGCCTTATTCTTACAAATCACAATTATGTCCAAATTTCCCGAATGCGTAAAAACACGGGATATAACATCCAAGACCAAACATAAATATCCATAAGCCCTCACGGCTGCCAAAAATGATATACAAGAATATACAATGTAGTCACCATGGGTCATCCACTACCCACACACATACGTATCTACGAGCCTCTACTAGTACTAGACATAAGGACGGGACAGACCCCGCCATGCCCAATATATACACAAAATAACATATCAAAAGTAGCACCTCCGGAATAATAGAGTGCCTGAAGTACGTTGATCGGCTCCATGAATGCAGGTCACTTGTCCGCACTCAGGGCATGAACACATCGTCCACAAAAGAAAGGTCGTCAGTACGATAAATGTACTAAGTATGTAAGGCATGAATAATACTAACATAATAAAGGAATCATGAAGCATGAGGTGAAGATATAACCTGCTAAACCTTTTAAAGAAAATACATATTATGCATATCAAAAATACCGTAAATAGGTTAACCCGCGTCACGAGGTAACCATGCGCATGCCGCCCGACTGGTGGTGTCATGTCAGCCTTAAACACGACGGTGTTATCATAAGCGAAAACGCCTTAGCGGTGTCATGCCGGCCATTTAGGCGCGGTTAATAATAAAGGCGGGGCCCCCCCCGGGGGC
>NC_081348.1:18745095-18758288 GCF_029784015.1 Lycium ferocissimum
GCTTACTTTGCAATTTCTTAATTTCCTTCATTGTTGGTAATCTCACCTTATGACCCTTGTTCCTTCAAGGTGGGATAAACGATGATGATTGATCCATAATATAATCAGAGGCTACCGACCTTACGTCACTCCAAAATATAGTTGTGGCTTTTGATTGGGCTCTTATGCATGCTTTATATATATGTATGTATTTTCTCACATCGCGCCGCGCTATATGGTACACCTCTCATTTTCATACGTTGAGTTTCGCCAAAAGCTAATTGTCCTAGCGGACAAATTTTTTCGAGGTCATGGGGATAGGTATGTCCATCTTGAGTACATTTTAGTAAGCCTCGGGAAGGTTTAAGACTCGTCGGATCATCGGAGTTAAGTTTCGGTGGAAATTTGGAAAAAAATCTATTGCGGCGCACTTTGTGGCACGGCATGCGGCGGAAGCGCACACTTTGCGGCCACGCGGTTGCTCGGCAAAGTGTGCCGGTGAAATTTGGTGATTACGCAGAAGCTTTGCGACACAACATGCGTTTAGCAAAGCACGCTTTGCGTCCTAGCAAGCTCGCATGTTATGTCGGTCGAGAATTTTCTGGACCACTATATATAGAACCAATTCGACCCAAATTCATGATTTTACCATTTTTGGGCATAGAAACCTCTAGAATACTCTCCACACTTCATCCACAAGAACACAAGGAAATTGATGATCAACTTCATCAAACCAACAAGAATCAAGAGTGTGAAACACATTAAAGTCATCCAAGTCAAGAAATCCCAAGAGAAGTGAAATAGGGTTTTGGTGTAAGAAGGATACTTCCACTCAAGACTTGTTTCTACGCTATCTAAGGTAAGTTTCATGGTATTTTCATGATGTTTGAAGTATTGATAAGTTGAAACACTTGGATTATGGAAGAGTATAGAAAATGGGTCATAAATGGGTGAATAGTGTCATTGTTGAGTGGTAGTTTGGATTGAATCATGAAAATGGATACGTTGTGATTGTAAATACATTGTAAATGACATTTAGAACATGGAATAAGTATTGTATGAGAAAGAACGCGATAATGAACCTTGATCATGATTATGGAGAATTTGAAGTGAAATTGTGAAATGTGGGCAATGCAATTGAATGATGCTTGTCGTTTATGATATTGTGATTGTTGTTATGAATGTTTGGAGTTGATATGGAATATGGAGGAAGTAGTATAAAAAAGGAAATGCTGCTAATTTTCTCTAGCTTTATTAAGCCCGTTCTTATAATTGTGTAGCTAATGTCGATACGAATTCTCTTGAAGGTAAAACGAGTGCATTAAAAAGGAGAACGGCAAGCGATAGAATAGTTAAACGACAAAGGTATGTGAGGCTAGTCCTTTCTTTCTAAGGCATGGATCTTATGACATGATTTTCCTCCTTTCTCATGAATGTCCTATCTTCAAGCAAACTAAGAGCCCTTGTTCATGAATAGCTAGATGAGATAAGAGATACGTTATGAGTATGATAAGCTTATGTCTAAAGATCCTAGAGTTCATGCTATGATGTCTTTACGAAGTTAATGATGTTGACCAAGATTCATTGATGTTTTCCTCATGTACACTCACCTTAAATGTTAGTCCCTCCAAGGTGAGATATGACGACTATGATTACTTCATAATGTAATCGGGGGTCCACGGCCTTATGTCACCCCGATATAGCTATAGTTGCTTCCAAGTTCTAATATATGTCTTGATGATCAATGTATATTGATATTAAATTACGATAGAGCCATGCTATGCTTATGAGACTATTAATAATGATGAGTATATGATATGTATGATGATAAATGCATGATATGTATGACGATGAGATTCCACTGCGCCTAATTGACCGGACATGTCACCGCTAAGGCTGGCTGCTTGAGATTCCACCGCGCCTAATTGGCCGGACATGTCACCGCTACAGCGGGTTGCTATGATTCCACCACGCCTACAAGGCGGACATGATCACCACTAGTAAGTGCATATGATAGTTACCGGACGGGGTTAACGACATGATGATATATGATTGGTATAATGATGCAAGTATAGTATGATGATGTATATGTGATATGATAAGGCATACGCTATGATAATGCACACGATATGCTTATGTATGATGTATGTATATGAAATGTATCTATACTTAAAAGAGTACACAGGTTGTATCCTCATCCCATGACTTATGATTTCCTTACTATGCTTACTTCGTTCCTGCCTTACATACTCAGTATAATATTCGTACTGACGTCCATTTTCTTTGGACGCTGTCTTCATACCCACAGGTAGGCAGGGAGATGGTACAGATCCAAATGAGCTATTAGCCGATTTGAGAGCACCCCACTTTTCCGGAGGTGCCGTTGATTATTCTTTTGGTACATATATGTATATATTCATGATTTGTGCATGACGGGGTGCTGTCCCTCCCGTATGTCTAGTACTCTAGTAGAGGCTCGTAGATGCGTATGTGTGGGCAATATGGTCTCACTGGTCCTTATGTATATGTATGTATATATATATTATTATTTTGATAGCCGAAGGGCTTATGGTTATAAAAGCAAATGTGTTTCAAATGTTAATAGTTTTCTATGATCACGAGTAGGTATTATAAATGAGAGCAGATAAGTAACGGAATGAGTGGTGTTTGGTGGTTAGCCTCGGATACCCGTCATGGCCCGTAGCCGGGTCGTGACAAAAGTGGTATCGAGCGATTCGAGTCTAGGAAGTGTCTACGAGCCGTGTCTAGTAGAGTCTTGTTTTTGGTGTGTTGCGCGCCCGCTAATAAATAAAGGTTACGAGGGTATTTAGAAAAAATGACCATCTTTCTTCTTATGAGATCATGCGATAGAGCCGTGTATAAGATTTAACCCTCCCTAATGAGTGCGCTATAATTTCAGAAATGCCGCCAAAAGGAAAAGCTAAAGCCGCCCACAAGGGCAAGACTACGATGAAAAGGCGGGCGAGAAGAGAGCGGCCTATGAATGTAGATGAGGGCGAATCACACCATGAGGCTCCATCTAATGCCTCCCACTACTCCGCCTATACGGACGAGCAAGAAAGCTTCGGAGTCCGGCTCCCCTATGCCTCCAAGAAGTGACCGAGGCCGTTTCATTTATTGACGCGGTTAGTTGCCGCCCGAGGGCACGGCGGCGGGATGTGGGCTTAGTGATCGGTCAGGTACTAGAGCCCGTGACTTCATGAGCTTGAATCCCCCGAAATTCTTTGGGTCAAAGCGGGATGGAAGAGCTTTATCGATGAAATGTTGAGAACGTTGCGGATTATTCGTGCTTCCGCGAATCCGTGGAGTTGGCATCATCGAGATGTGGCGGTCCTATGGTACAATAATTGAATAGCGTCAAGAAAAAAAATGCTGCTTAGTTGGCAAGAATTTGTAGATGCGCCTATTCGCCATCACTTGCCACTATTTGCCACCGAGATCCGCCGAGCGGCGGATAGATTTCTAAATTTGTGAGTGCCGGGAGTATAGCCTTCAATTTTTAAAGATATGCCCCGACTATGGTGGCCGATATGGGAGATCGGGTGCTTAGATTTGTGAGTGACATTTGTTCAAAGATTGTTTGACGGCTTCGTTGCAAGATGGGATGGACATTTCCCGTATTCAAGCCCATGCCCAAAGTCTAGAAGGACAACAACCTCCGCAAAGGGAGTGATCGTGATGTTGATAGAGGCAAAGCAAAAGGGCCGGATACATCTGGGCACGGGCGGTAAAAGGATTACAGGGGGATCGGCGGTACACATTCGAGGATACTCGGGCCGGTCGGTGGGCACCTCACGATTTACGGGCGGAGATTTGATCGGTCCATTCTTTTAGACATAAAGTTCGAGAGCCTCGGTTCCCGGTTTGGGGCGATTATATCGAGAGAGACCACCGGTTCCCGTTGAAATTGCACTCGGCCGTGTCGCCGGATGCTTGTTTATTTGTGGACAGGCTTGGACACTTGATACGGATTACCCTTTGAGGTATGGTAGAGGTGGGGTTCGACCCGGGATCGACAGCGGGTTCCTCTTGTACGCCGGAGCGTACTCCCCGTGTTCCGGGCCACCGAGGTTGTTACACCCCGCACCTTCAGTGTTACACCTCGTACCTCGGAGAAGAACTGGTCAAATTTGAATGTAAGTATGTCGAGCTATGGCTAGGTAAAACAACTTTGGAGTGTGAGGAACGAACATTATTAAGTATATGGTTTAAGTAAAGGATGAATTAGGATCTTGTAAAAATGGCAAGGAGAAAGCAGTAGTGGAACCAAAGGACATGACCATTATCAAGTATGATTAGTGATAAATATCGTGTAATCAGAGTTTTGGAAGATTTTAGGACCAAGCAAATCAACGAAAATAAGTTTGTCGAAAATTTGTAACAAGTTGGCAGAATTAAGGACATAATTTTGGATCAACTTTGGAGGGGTATATCTCCAGGTATATGGGGAGTTTTAAATTGTTTCAAAAACTTAAAATTAAGTTCGTCGAGTCTAGTTTTCAACACAATAAACCGCTCATCAATACGACATCGGAGTAGAGAATTATTGACGTTACAAATTCGGTGACGGAAGCGAAGCTTATTGTTGCTACGGTCTTTTGCTACAATGCTACGATGATGCGACTTTGGCACCTATATAAGAGGCAAAAACTCCATTTTTCTGCACTAAAATTCCCCCAAATATTCCAGAAAATTCAGCAACAAAGAGAGAGTAAATATACATCATAAAAGTGAGGATTTTGAGTAATTTCAAGTGACGGAGTATTAATCGAGTCGGGTAACGTGCGATTGCGATTGTAGTATTGTCTTGCGGTGGAATTGGCTTGGATTCAAAGTGAATATTGAAGATATTGCTGCTCTATCAAGAATAAGGTATGAATTTCTCCTTATTAATATTAATTTCAGTTTATTTACGGAGATAAAGTTATGAAATGATCGTATAATGAACTGTTGATGGAGAAAATAAATAAACATCGTGTGGGACGTTTATGGAGCATCTTGGTTTTTATATTATTGTTGTTGATGTTGGTATTGTTGTTGGTTATTGGATTGTGATTTCGGGCTAGGCATATAAAGGGAATCCACATTTGACAAATTCTAAATGGATTTAAATTAAGGGTTTAAGACGAGCATATGACGATGAGCCTAACAATAGTATGAATGGTCGTATATGTAGATTACGAGGCTACGAATGATCTTAAGTGAATTGCAGACGGGAAGTAAGTTGGAAGTCGAGAAATTATCTTCCGGGTATGTTAAGGCTAGTCCTTTCTTCTAAAGGCATGATTCCTTTCGGCATGATTCCTTTCTTATGAATCCAATAGGTGTTTTCCAAATGTCCCATGATCCCTTATGTGAATCCATAAATGTTTTCCAAGAATATTCTTATTGCTAGAAATTCATGATTCAAAGGCATGACTTCTTTCTTGATAATCCATAAATATTTTCCAATATGTCCCTATTTTCCGAGTCAAAGATTTATGATTCTATAAGCTTTTATGACAATAACAACGGACATGTTTTTACAATATGAATGACGATGTTAAAGATGAGAATGTTTCTATGATAATTATGATGGTGATGATTTTAAATTCTAGAAATTCCAAAGCTTATGATGTTAATACTATTATGAGATTATTGAGATTATTTCATGATTTTATCGATTTTATTCATTATTGTTTATCTCACCTTATGATAATTGTTCCTTCAAGGTGAGATATAGCGATGATGATAATTATTAATGAAAAATCGGAGGTTACCGACCTTACGTCCTCCGATGTATTTATAGCTTTTATTTGGCTCTCGCATGCTTTATATATATGTATGTATTTTCTCACACCGCCCGCGCTATAGTCGATCGGGCATGGCACGTAGATGTGCACCTGCGGTGGGCATGTTATGATATTCCCGGACGCGGGCTAACGATGATAACACCGAGCCTTAACGGCCGGGCATGATACTATATATATGACAGAGCCTTAATGGCCGGTTATGATACTATATATGACACCGAGCCTTAATGGCCGGGCATGGTACTATATATATGTATAAAAATGTTTTTTTAAAAGCTGACCATGCATGACATCCGCCTTATGAGGCCTCCAGATGTACAGGTTATCTCTCTTATTCCATGTGCGCTTTCATATCTATATTATGTTGTTATTCATGCCTTACATACTCGGTACATTATTCGACGTTCCTTCTTGTGGACCCTATGCGTAGGTAGGCGGAGAGATGGATCGGACCGTGGGTATTCTATCAGCCCGGATTCTCGGGGAGCACTTCACACCGGAGCTACGGTCTATTTGGTATTGTCCTTATAATCATTTGAAATCTATGTAGAGGCTCGTAGACATGTGTGTACAGTTAGATGTTTTATAGTTCCACCGGGTCATATTATGGTATAGTATATTGGTGGCCTTGTCGGCCTTATTTTGAGCTCTTGATACTTTACTGTTAGCCTTGTCATCTTTATGATATACGTTATGATGTGGCGACCTTATCGGTCCGTATATGAACACATGTGCTGAATGATCGGATATTCCTATGTTGGGCCTTTTCTACGTGCAGGTGTTCTTTGAGTTATGGTTTATAATGTTCAAAGTAACGGATAAGTCAGGTGGTTCCCGACCTACGGGTCGGAGCCCGTCATACTCCTGGTAGGGGTGTGACGAGGTCCGAGAGCGTCTACGCAGTGCTACTTAGCCGCTTGTATGCTTTAGCGGACGCAGATCTCGAGTCCTCCCGGATGTGGTTACAGGTACATTGTCGTGTTCTCTTATGATGTGTATGCATTGATAGATCGGGATCTACGTTATCTTATATTACTCCATATGTTGCTAATCGTGTTGGGGTGAAACCGAGAATCAAACCTTTTGAGGTATCCACTCCGGTTGGTGATCCGTGATAGCTAGGCAAGTGTACAAAGATTGTATAGTTGTGATATGCGACCATCAAATTAAAGCTGATTTAGTTGGCTAAAATGATAGATTTCGATGTAATTATGGGTATGGATTAGTTGGCCTCATACTATGCTAATGTTGATTGCCGACTAAAATTAGTTCGATTCCAATTTTCAGGAGAGCCCGTGCTTGAATGGAAAGGTAATACGGCAACTCCAAGGGGTAGGTTTATTTCCTACCTTAAGGAAATAAAGATGATAGCTAAGGGCTATATTTATCATCTAGTCCGAGTTCATGATACGGAAGCAAAGTCACCAACTTTCCAATTTGTTCCGGTAGTGAATGAATTCCCGGATGTATTTTCAGATGAACTTCCAGGCCTTCCTCCGGAAAGGGAAATTGAGTTCGCTATTGATGTGTTGCCGAATACCAAGCCTATTTCTATCCCTCTCTTAGAATGCGCAGCGAGAATTGAAAGAATTACGAGTTGAAAGATTTGCTCGAGAAGGGTTTATTAGGCCTAGTTCATCACGTGGGGAGCACCGGTCTTATTTGTGAGAAAGAAAGATAGCTCTCTACGAATGTGCATTGATTATAGACAGCTGAATAAAGTGACGATAAAGAATAGATATCCTCTTCCGAGGATTGATGATTTATTTGATTAGCTACAGGGTGCCAAGTGGTTTTCCAAAATAGACTTGAGGTCGGGTTATCATCAAGTAAGAGTTAGAGAAGAAGATATTCCCAAGACAGCTTTCAGAATGAGATATGGCCATTATGAATTCCGAGTGATGTCGTTTGGGTTAACTAATGCTCCGGCAGTGTTTATGAATTTGATGAATAATGTATTCGAAATGACTCTCTTGGATCTATTTGTAATAGTATTCATTGATGAAAGTGTACTCTCGCGTAATCGGAACGTACGGATCATTTACGTATTGTTCTTGGAATTCTTCGGACTCGGGAGTTGTATGCAAAATTTTCAAAATGCGAGTTGGGCTGAATTACGTGACATTCTTGGGTCATGTTATTTGGATGATAGCATTCGAGTTGACACTAGAAAATTGAAAATTTGTGAAACTTGGCAAGGCCTATGGACGCCTACGAGAAGTTAGTAGTTTCCAGGATTGGCGAGGTTATTATAGAAGATTCGTAGAGGGCTTTTCATCTATTTCAGCCCCATTGACGAAGCTAACCCAAAAATCAGCCAAATTTCAGTGGAATGATGCTTGTGAGCGTAGGTTCCAATAGTTGAAGGACAGGTTAACCTCAGCTCCAGTCTTAACACTTCCAGAAGGGCCGGATGGCTATGTTGTGTATTGTGATGCTTCTGGCGTGGGGTTAGGATGTGTATTGATGCAGCACGTAAAGTCATTGCTTATGCTTCGAGACAGCTGCGGAAACATGAAAAGAACTACCCAACTCATGATCTCGAATTTGCTGCAGTTATTCATGCATTGAAAATGTAGAGACACTACTTGTATGGTGTGCACGTTAATATTTATACAGATCATAAAAGTCTTCAATACATCTTCAAACAAAGGGAGTTGAATCTGCGGCAGAGGCGGTGGCTAGAATTACTAAAAGATTATGATGTGAATATCTTATACCATCCTGGAAAAGCAAATGTAGTAGCTGACGCGCTTAGCCGCCGATCTATGGGTAGCCTATGTGAAGTGCCCTCGGAGAAGAAAGAAATGATTCATGAACTCCACCAACTAGCCAATCTTGGAGTACGTCTAATTGATTAAGGTGGTACAGGGGTTAGTGTTAATAATCCCACAGTTTCGTCCCTGAACATGGAAGTAAAAGAGCCACAGTATGAAGATCCTCAATTGAGCCATTATAGTGATGTATGTTATGCAAAGGAGGAGTCCCCATTTGAGACCTCTATAGAAGGAGTTCTTAGATACCGAGGTAGGCTATGTGTTCCGAACGTTGCAGAATTACGACATCGAATTCTAAGAGAAGCTCATTATTCTCGGTATTCTATTCATCCAGGAACGACAAAGATGTATCATGATCTTAAGTCGATATATTGGTGGGATGATATGAAAAGAGACATAGTAGAATTTGTAATTGATGTCCAAATTTTGGCAAGTAAAGATCGAACATCAAAAGTGGGAGGATTATTGCAAGCGATGAAAATTCCTACATGGAAATGGGAAGTGATCAATATGGATTTTATTGTGGGATTACCTCGTTCCCGAGGCAAGCATAATTCTATATGGGTAGTCGTGGACGGACTCATAAACGGCTTATTTTCTTCCGAGTCAGAACCATACTCGATGAGAAGATTATGCAAGATTGTATCTTAAGGAGATTGTGTAACTCCATGGCATTCGATATCCATTATTACAATAGAGGAGCACGGTTTACAGCCGAGTTACGAAAATCTTTCAAGAAGGCCTAGGTACTCAAGTAAGGCTCGGCACGGCATTTCATCCCAAAGCGATGGACAAGCCGAACGTACTATTCGGACTTTGGAGGATATGCTAAGAGCATGTATTCTAGATTTTGGTGGTACTTGGGATGACCACTTACCCCTAATTGAGTTTGCATATAATAATAGCTACCATTCCAGTATTCAAATAGCTCCGTATGAAGCTTTATATAGAAGGAAGTGTAGGTCTCCAATTGGATGGTTTGAAATAGGGTAAGTACGGCTAATAGGCCACGAGTTGATCCAATAATAGAAAAAGGTCAAGGTGATCGAGACCGACTATTGACAACTTCAAAGTCGGCAGAAATCTTATGTGGACAACCGTCGGCGAGACTTAGAATTCCAAGTTGATGATTGGGTATTCTTAAAAGTATCACCGATGAAAGGCGTGATGCGATTTGGTAAGAAGGGAAAGTTAAGTCCTCGATACATTGGTCCTTATAAGATTGTCCGCAAGATAGGCCAAGTAGCTTATGAACTAGACTTACCAACTTGAATCGGTCCATAATTTTCATGTATCATGCTCCGTAAGTGTGTCGGAGATCCTACTAGAATCGACCCTTAGATGATGTTCAAGTGACGGAAAAGTTGACCTATGAGGAGGTACCCATTGCCATACTAGATAGGTAGGTACCAAAACTTAGAAACAAAGAGGTAGCCTCAGTCAAGGTCTTGTGGCGAAATTTTTATAAGATTCCTAAGAGTCTAACATTCGAGGATGAATGTTTCCAAAGGGGGGGAGGATGTTACACCTCTCATTTTCATACGTTGAGTTTTGCCAAAAGCTAATTATCCTAGCGGACAAATTTTTTCGAGGTCATGGGGATAGGTATGTCCATATTGAGTACATAATGGAGTAAAACCATGTTTAGTAAGCCTCGGGAAGGTTTAAGACTCGTCGGATCATCGGAGTTAAGTTTCGGTGGAAGTTTGGAAAAAAATCACATTCTGGCGCACTTTGTGGCACAACATGCGAGCAGCAAAGCGCGCTTTGCGGCCACGCAGTTGCTCAGCAAAGTGTGCCAGTGAAATTTGGTGATTCTGCAAGCTTTGCGACACAACATGCATTTAGCAAAGCACGCTTTGCGTCTAGCAAAGCTCGCCGCATGTTGTGTCGGTCCAGAATTTTCTGGACCACTATATAGAACCAATTCTACTCAAATTCATTATTTTACCATTTTTGGGCATAGAAACCTCTAGAATACTCTCCACACTTCATCCACAAGAACACAAAGGAAATTGATGATCAACTTCATCAAACCAACAAGAATCAAGAGTGTGAATCACGTTAAAGTCATCAAGTCAAGAAATCCCAAGAGAAGTGAAATAGGGTTTTGGTGCAAGAAGGATAATTTCACTCAAGACTTGTTTCTACGCTATCTAAGGTAAGTTTTATGGTATTTTCATGATGTTTGAAGTATTGATAAGTTGAAACACTTGGATTATGGAAGAGTATAGAAAATGAGTCATAAATGGGTGAATAGTGTCATTGTTGAGTGGTAGTTTGGATTGAATCATGAAAATGGATACGTTGTGATTGTAAATACATTGTAAATGACATTTAGAATATGGAATAAGTATTGTATGAGAAAGAACGCGATAGTGAACCTTGATCATGATTATGGAGAATTTGAAGTGAAATTGTGAAATGTGGGCAATGCAATTGAATGATGCTTGTCGTTTATGATATTGTGATTGTTGTTATGAATGTTGGGAGTTGATATGGAATATGGAGGAAGTAGTATAAACAAAGGAAATGCTTCCCAATTTTCTCTAGCTTTATTAAGCCCGTTCTTATAATTGTGTAGCTAATGTCGATACGAATTCTCTTGAAGGTAAAACGAGTGCATTAAAGGAGAACGGGCAAGTGATAGAATAGTTAAATGACAAAGGTATGTGAGGCTAGTCCTTTCTTTCTAAGGCATGGATCTTATGGCATGATTTTCCTCCTTTCTCATGAATGTCCTATCTTTAAGCAAACTAAGAGCCCTTGTTCATGAATAGCTATATGAGATAAGAGATACGTTATGAGTATGATAAGCTTATGTCTAAAGATCCTAGAGTTCATGATATGATGTCTTTAGGAAGTTAATGATGTTGACCACGATTCATTGATGATTTCCTTATGTACACTCACCTTAAAATGTTAGTCCCTCCAAGGTGAGATATGACGACTATGATTACTTCATAACGTAATCGGGGGTCCACGACCTTACGTCACCCTAACACAGCTATAGTTGCTTCCAAGTCTAATATATGTCTTGATGATCAATGTATAATGATATTAAATTATGATAGAGCCATGCTATGCTTACGAGACTATTAATAATGATGAGTCTATGATATGTATGATGACAAATGCATGATATGTATGACGATGAGATTCCACTGCGCCTAATTGGCTGGACATGTCACCGCTAAGGCGGGCTGCTTGAGATTCCACCATGCCTAATTGGCCGGACATGTCACCGCTACGGCGGGCTGCTATGATTCCACCGCGCCTACAAGGCCGGACATGGTCACCACTAGTGGGCTGCATATGATGGTTACCCGGACGCGGGTTAACGACATGATGATATATGATTGGTATGATGATGCAAGTATAGTATGATGATGTATATGTGATATGATAAGGCATCTGCTATAATAATGCACACGATATGCTTATGTATGATATATGTATATGGAATGTATCTATACTTAAAAGAGTACACAGGTTGTATCCTCATCCCATGACTTATGATTTCCTTACTATGCTTACTTCGTTCTGCCTTACATACTCGGTATAATATTCGTGCGATGTCCATTTTCTTTGGACGTTTGGTTCATGCCCACGGAGTAGGCGGGGAGAGATGGTGCAGATCCATAGGAGCGATTAGCCGATTTGAGAGCACCCCACTTTTCAGGAGGTGCCGTTGATTATTCTTTTGGTACATATATGTATATATTCATGATTTGGGCATGACGGGGTCCTGTCCCGCCCATATGTCTAGTACTCTAGTAGAGGCTCGTAGATGCGTATGTGTGGGCAATATGGTCTCACTGGTCCTTATGTATATGTATGTATATATATATTATTATTTTGATAGCCGAAGGGCTTATGGTTATAAAAGCAAATGTGTTTCAAATGTTAATAGTTTTCTATGATCACGAGTAGGTATTATAAATGAGAGCAGATAAGTAACCGAATGAGTGGTGTTCGGTGGTTAGTCCCGGATACTCGTTATGGCCTGTAGCCGGGTCGTGACACTATAGTCGGCCGGGCATAGCACGTTGATGTGCACACCACTGCAGTGGGCATGTTATGGTATTGCCCCGGACACGGGAGGCCTGGATGCGGGCTAATGATTATAACACAGAGCCTCAATGGCCGGGCGTGATACTCTATATATGACACCGAGCCTTAATGGCCGGGCATGATACTATATATATGACACCGAGCCTTAATTGCCGGGCATGGTACTATGTATATATATAATTTTTTTTTTTTAAGGCTAAGCATGCATGGCATCCGCCTTATGAGGCATCCAGATGTACAGGTTATCTCACATATTCCATGTTACCTTTCATATCTATATTATGTTGTTATTCATGCCTTATATACTCGGTACATTATTCGTGCGCGTCCGCTTCTTGTGGACGCGCGCTCATGCCCGTGGCGGGCGGGAGCACCGTCGACCGTGGGTCTTCTATCGACGATTCTCGGGAGCACTCCACTTTCTTCGAAGGCAAACTCTATTTGGTATTATCCTTATGATCATTTGTATTCCATGTAGAGGTTCGTAGACGTGTGTGTCTGATTAGATGTTTTGTAGCTCCACCGGTTCATATTATGGTATAATATATTG
>NC_081348.1:18758388-18779037 GCF_029784015.1 Lycium ferocissimum
ACCCAACATGCCGGGATTTGGGGCCAAAAGCGTGCTTTCTAAACGTTATGTCGCAAGTCTCGAACATCCCCAAAATTCCTTCAATTTTTCCAATTGGGGGGGCCCGCCGCTGCTAAATGTTGCGCCATAATGTGACATTGTACCAAACTTTCACCGAAACTTAACTCTAATGATCCGATGAGTCTTAAACCTTCCCGAGGCTTACTGAACATGGTTTTACTCCATTATATACCCAAGATGGACATATCTATCCTCATGACCTCAAAAAAAATTTTCCTACTTCCCAAGGCTAGATTACCACCAGCATTACGGCAAAACTCAACGTATGAAAATGCGAGGTGTAACAGGTCTCTATATCAAAATTTGCACTTAAAGAATACAGTAAGGTAGTATCAGTACAAACACTATGTACCGGTAAGCATCATAGGCCGACTAAGATTGGTATCATGCATATCTTATGAAATCAATAAAATAAACAAGCCGTATTAATTATACACGAATATCAATACATTACAATAAGTCAACTACCGACAATCACAACAAATCATCAAATCGCTAAAAATGAAAAACACGTCAACCACAATCTGAGATCAAAATTTACCACCATAACCCCATTCACCGTACACACATGCTATCCGATGTCATAGCCAAGCAGTCATGACCCTGCAGGACCCATGGTGTCCATGTACCACTCGTTCCGCAACAACTCCCTGATCTCGAGCACAACCTCTCGCACTGAATCTAACCCTGACGTGGGATATAACAATAAACCTCTATTTTTGAAACTATCCCTGGACCACGAGCCCATAATCTAGGCCACATATGTGCCTTGTCATACCTTTACAGAACAACGTTTCTTACCTTCTCAATATCCATATTCACCTCATCATTTCATGTCCCAATACCCCGGTGAAGACTATATTAACTTCTCATCACAATACATCCATTGCGTATTAAACACAGAATAATGGCATGAAGCCTACACAAAATTCAATCACAAGCACAAAGGAGTTTAACCACACAATATCATGTAATGCATACTAGACATGCTTTCTCCTAATGAAATCACAAACATACATTCAACTAACCAAAGTCTAACTTATAAACCCTAACTCCACCAAAGTAGAGCTGAAACAATGTCTCAGGCTACCTCGCTTACAAACTCCTTTTCCTTTCCTCAAGGCCTTAATACGTTCGCGGCAGCCTAAAAATAGAAGGCTTAATGAGTCACATTGCTCAATTTGCAAATGCAGAGCAAGTTAATTACCCTTCTCTCTTCCCATTCTAAGGGTGGATGATTTTCCTAGGTGATAAACAACCTATCAAAGCTCCTAACATTCATACATCATCATGCATACCACATTCTATCAAACATTCCATTACACCAGTTTTTCATGGCAAAGACACCATTTTTATAGAACCCTAGGTCTCCAATCACTTAGTTTATGTCTCTAAATGTTCAATTTATGACAAATAGCAACTAACCAACGCATTTAGATGATAAATATGCGATAATAACCCTAACCCATCAGTTTAGGAGCTTTATTAACATGCTAGGGTTTCTATTTCAATTTCACCATTAAAGACCCATGAAGATGATTACAATAATGAAGGGGAAAGGAATGATAGAATGAAAAGCAATGGAACTTACCTCACAAGATTGTCTTGCCCTAGCTTGAAAATTTCCTCTATGTTTGTTGGAAAGTGTGCTGAGTGTTATGAATGAGAAAATAAAACAAGGCATTAAAAACCACCGCTATTAACGTCGCCGTCGGATAAGCGTATTATTACACCACCATGCCCATATCCGCTATAGCGGGTCCCAAGATAAATCAGCTCACCGTAGCAGGCAATCACCACCTCGCTATAGCGATCGCCGTAGCGTCAAAGGCTCGCCACGGCGGCCCCAAAAGAAATCCAAATGGCGGCCCATCACATAGCCGATATAAATGACAAATGGGCACTCCCACCGCCACAAGGTGTGTATTTAGGCGGTAGCTCAATTTTCTGTCCAGTTTTTTCCCCTATCACCCCACATTTCACCCAAGACCTCAAAACACAACACAAAGCACGCATACATACAAAAAGACACCCTACGAATCCACCCGCGGCCTCGAAATTCCTAATGGAGTCCTAAATTCCCATAACGACCGGAAGGGTCGTTACAGTTGCCCTACAAAAAGGTAATACCTTATACTAGTTCCTCTTCTTCCTA
This sequence comes from Lycium ferocissimum, assembly GCF_029784015.1. Lineage (NCBI taxonomy): Eukaryota > Viridiplantae > Streptophyta > Magnoliopsida > Solanales > Solanaceae > Lycium > Lycium ferocissimum. Next base: position 18,760,604 of record NC_081348.1, read on the forward strand.
TTTTTTTCAATCTATTGATGCATTATCTTGTTCATGTTTGATTCTAAAGTTGTTTCAAGTTGTGGTTTTTAGAATGTAGGTTTGTATACGAAATAGCATCATGGTGTTAATGCAAGAGTTTGTTTAGTTCTTGTTTTATTGAAACTTTAAGGCTGCTATGCTGTAATGATAGTATAATGTAGCTTAAAAGGGTTTTAAGTGTTAATTATTAGGTAATAAGGTTATAACAAGTTAAGAAAAATAGATGCTGGTTCTAGTTGTTATTTACTGTTTCTTTGAAATGTTTAGTCTACCATGTTATGATAACAATTGTAATGAAGTTTAGGAGTTGTTAAGTGTTAGTTTCTAAGGTATTAAGACTAAAACAAGTAAAAAATGAGTTAAGTGCTAGCTTAGGTCCTTGCTCACTGCTTCATTAGTTGATCTTAAGGGATTGGGAGTTATTCTTCCATCTTAGTGATTGCTCTATTTTTGTTCTGTGTTTTTTAGGACATCCCAGTTTGTATGAATCGCTAGTGCATTTTATGCCTTAACTTGATTAGATTTGATTAAAGATGGTTTTGAGTTATTGTTCTTAGAGAATGTAGTTTGTCATACATGTATTAATGTTGTTTATGCTAGTATAAAAGTTGTCTAGTTGCTGCTTTATAGAGCTTGACTTATTTGTATATTTAATGTAGTTCATGTTTGCTTAAAGGCTGCTTAGTAGTTTGTGTATTGGTCTGGTAAAGTTGTTGTGTTTTAATATTCCTATAATGAGGTTAGAAGGATTTTTAAGTGTTAACTAATAGATCCAAGGTTAAAATGAAGTATGTTAGTTTTGGTTTTTGATTATGGCTTCAGATGTTAGTTTCAAAGGGGCTGGAGTATTATTCCCTCATTTTGTGGCTGTTTGATTGTGGTTCAATGGGGTCTGAGTATCCACAATCTCATTGTGCTTACATTAGCTCATTTTTAAACTTCTTGATTGGTTTTGTGAGTAAGTCTTGAATCAGTTGCTTTGGATTTATAGGTTGAACATTGTTTATCATCTAAAACTATGTAAAATCTTGAAAAGCTAGCTTATGTTCTCATATTTACTGTTAGTAATTGGAGTTTAGTCTAAATGCTATTTTTTTTTATATAAAACTCTTTTTGAAATACTTAAGTGACTTTCAATTAAGACTCCGGCCTTAGAAAACGAACTTAGGTGACCAATGGGAATCAATTTATGACCCGAACAACATCTTGAGGCTTTTTCTTTGTGTCAAGGCTAACCTGATTAACTGAGTAGGTCATCTTAGATTGACACTTGGATCAACTTGTAAGATTTAGAACCTGTAAACCTATTGTACTTACAACACTTGCATTACTTGTGTCTATCTTGTAATTTGTTTATTTCTGAGATCCTCTTATATGTGATTCCTACTCTTACCTACACAGTTCGAACTAGAACATGCTTGACACTCTTTTATTTGACCCAAGATAGGTAGTAGATGAGCCTTTTCTAGTTATGATTTGGACTTCCATCGACCCTCTAATCGTTCTTATATATGTTTCATGACACTAGTAATTTGATATGACCGTGTTTGAACCATATTTGCACCTAGAGTATACCATTACCCTTCATCTCATCGTGGACTTGTTGATTACCCATTGCAATCTCTGTTTGATCCCATACTTGTATAAGACCTCTGTGTTTAAACTTTGAGAGTAAGATTATATGTATGCTATCATTACGAGATTCTGAGGTTTTCGTGGGTTCGCATTTTGGTTTGTTTGAAAAATTTTGAGAGTTTGATGTCAAAATAGGATTTAAAATGACCCTAGCCTATAACATGTGCTTTGTCAGTTAAGTTAGGAGATTAAAAAGATTTAGGAGTCTAAATTATGTTTAAAAATTGAAAATAGGTCCAAATTAGATTGTTGGGACTGATAGTTGCTACTTGTGAATCTGTAGTGAATTTGCTCTTGTCTTTCTACTTGTCTCGAGTCGAAAGTCCTCTGAATTTGCTTCTTTTTTTTATGATTTGTATTCTTTAAAAAATTAAGTCTCGATCCACGCTTTGAGAATCAACAACATTTTAGGAGTTTAAGTATATGGGAAGTTTAAAAACTAAGTCTAAGGGTAGTATAAGATCATGTATGCCCCCTGTTAGAATTGCTTGTCTCCTCTCTTTGTTTTGACACAAGTTTGTGAATTGTATACCTCCCTTCCTACCTATGTTTGTTGTTTGAACCATGTTAATCAGCAATATATCATCAATGACCCTAGGGTAGTATGTAATGACCCGTTTGGCCGTTATAGTCTTTTTGGCATTTTCGTCCTTTTATGAGCATTGGCACTCCTCCCGAGGTGTCTAGATCGGATTCAGGCAACTTTTGTGAAATATAGGCTTACGGTGAAATATGATTGACCTAAAGTTGACTTTTAGGTAAACGGACCTTTTCGGGTCGTCGATTCCGAGAGGTTGATGATCGTTTAGAACTTGTGTGTGTATTTGGTTCGATTCCCATGCACTCAGATGCATTTTGGGACTTAGGTTGGGAAATTGGAATTAAGGCATCAGGGGTTGACTCATTCAACTAGACCTCCATTGGGATTTCCAAGGCCACGGACTCGTTCATAGCATGTTTTTATGTACGTCTATGTGTATGGTATGTGAGTAGATGGCCTCAGAACCTAGTCGGAAAATCGGATCAATTAGCGAAACCCAGGTAGAGTTCCCGGAACGGTGCCGCGTTGCGGCACCGGAAGACTGTAAAAGTGCATCTGCGAGCGGTAGCCACACTCTGAGTCCCAAGGCTTTTTTTTTTTCTGAAGCGGCGCCGGGAAATGGCTGTCCCAGTGCCACTAAAGGGGGTGACAGACAGTTTGTAAAATTAATGAAATGTTAAAAGCCTTTAGACCCTCATTATTTCACATTTCGAAATATGAGCTTTGGGGAACAGTTCTTAGAGATATTTTGGAGATATTCTTAAAGGTAAATCTTGTTTATTCCTTTACTCTTCCTTTAATCATAATCATCCTAGATTTCCCCCTTCCCTTTTATAATCCCTTAGTGATGGAAGTTGGAAGAGGGTTTTGATGAACACTTTCTCTAGACCTAGTAATGATAAATTGATGATATTTATGTTAGATTTTGATGAATCCAAGCTTATTAATTCTATATCTTCCATTTCTAGTGTTGAATTTCGGAATCAAAGAGTTAAGGTTTATACCCAATTTGGGGGATTTTGCTTGAAATCAGAAATTAGGCTAATCCTTGAGTTAAATCAGCAATTAGTGGTTGGGATATAATCACCTAATACTTAATTTGGCATTTTGCTTCCGAATTTTCCGTTTTGCCCTCGTGGGCCCCTTTTCCTCAAATTCTAGGGTTGGAATTGACCTAAATTGAATAGTAGCAATATTAGTATCATTCTTCATGATTTCTAATCTAGATTTTGATTATGCTTAGACTACTTTGGTTATGAGGTTCAGCAGAAAGGCAAGGCAAAGGAGTGAGTTGTTGGTGTTGCAGTTCGGCCATCCAGGTAGGTTATGGCTTACCTTTGGTGAGACTTCGTATAGCGAAACACATATTTAGATTATATTGTTGGAGATACCATGAACTTTCGGGTATGAAGTCGGGTTGGTTATTGCCTTAGGTTGGGCCCTATTCTGTGTTTGGGGCTAGCCACCTCGTTATGTGTGATTTGATTGTTCTATTGTGCTGGCTTGATGCCATGAGTTGTTGGTAGATATCGGATTCAGTTTTATCCTCTTGATTACGATATAGTTGGCATACCCAGTTTATTGGTATTTGTACTCGGATATATTGTTATACCCAGGTTAGTCTTGTGATTCGGTTATATTATTGGCATACCCACTGTTGGTAATTGTGATTCGGATATATTGTTAGCGTACCAATAGTGGGTACTTGCGATATTGAGCATGATTATTGGTGTGCTTCATGCATTGCATGCATTCTCATTTTCATGATACCTTTGTTGAGATATTGATGGCATTTGATGAAACACTTAATGAAATTTAGCCTCAGCTTACTGAGGACGTGAGATGGTCGATGTCCGATATTCATCCCGGAATCATTGATTGAGTGAAATTGATACTTGATAAAACTCTTTTACTTAAGTGATGTGAGATGGCCGATGTCCGATGATAAATTCTGAAATCGTTCATTACATGGCAGATATGCGATGTTAGTTCTGGAATCATTGATAGTGCATGGACTCCGCGAGTCCCCCAGAGTGGTGTCGGTGAGAACCTCAATGGGCAAATATCTGGGATCCTGTCTATCTGTTGGGCAAAGATCCGGGACGGGTGGCACTTAAACTTCGCGAGTCACACTGGGTTGTGCTATCGAGACGTCGATATTTCCATCCGGAGTACATGTGTACACCGCATTTGCATGGCATTGCATTTCATTTATACACTATTGCATTGCATTGCACTATGGCTTGATTATGAGATGTTTGGTGATGTACTTGTGATGTTGGACTTGGACTTGATATGTTCGGACTTGGCACAATTGGGATTAGATGCTTACTTAGGCAATGACGTGTACTTGGATTGATTACGTTTGGCTTCTACTTGCTAGTTTATCTGCTTATCTACTTTATTATTTGGATTGTGTTAGCTATGCTTAGTCGGCCGATGATGCCTTTGCAAGTCTTGTTGTTTGTACCGACTGCACTTGCCGTTCTTTTTATGAATCTTGCCGTATCGGAGTTGGATCCACTTCTGTGACGCGTGGCTGATAGTCGCTTCAGCTCTATTCTCGAGTTTCCAGGGTGAGCATGGTCGTCCACTGCCTTGAAGACTTTTCTATCTTTATGTCCTATTTTATTCAGAGACATAGATACTTATGTATTAGTATTCCAGAATTATGTATTAGTATTCCAGAATTATACTATTCCCCTTTTTAGATGCTCCTGTGTTATTCAGACTAGACCCTGGGGTGTTGTTATTATTCCGCACTATTCTACTACTTATATATCTATATCGTGGGACTTATGTATTTGTTCTATTCCGTTGCTTAATTTCATTCTTTTAAGTATTTATACATTGTTGGGTTGAGGGTTCGCTTACTGAGATGGAAAGGTAAGTGCCCGCACGGCTTAGGCAAAATAAGTCGTGACATAGTATCATATTCCCTTCATCCTATTATGAACTTGTTGAGATTGAACTTTGCTAATCCTAGTGTAATGCCAGAAAATTGAAACTAAAAATGCTTTGAAAGGGCAAAAATGCAGTATTTGCCTATTGGCATTTGACTCTGTAACTTGCTTGTGGACTTCTGTGGCTCACATACATGACCTCTCATCCCTCCCCTTTTAGTTTTTTTTTGCTATGACATGTTTAAAAATGATGTTTTGGACCTAGGACAGTATCATGTCCCTACCTATGCTATTTGAAACCCTACTTGCTACCCGTGTGTAATTTTCTGCAAATTACGTAAAATGGACTAAGTGTAAACTATTTTGGGGCCCCGTTAATGCTTCAATGAACCTGTAATTTTCCTATCTTGCTATCTTTGAACTTGCTGGGATTAAAACTAAGCTAAAATGACCATGCACTTGTAAATTTGCTTCTGTGACATCCTTGTTGACAATAAACAGACTTGAAAAAAATGATTTTTGGTATTTGAATTGGTTCATCACTGGACAGGTGTGACTTCTAAGTCATTTAACCTCTAGTTCTACCCCTTCTTTGATTGCTGACTCTTTAAAACTGGAAATAGAAATATGAGGGTGTGTTTGGTAGTTTGTTTGTGTATCCCTCCATCTTGTTGTGCTTGATTTCATGTTCCCTTGTCCACTCATCCCCTTGATGTAGCTGCTGCTTGTTTCCTTAGCCATCTTAACACCCCTGTGACTCATTAGCCTAAGTTATTACTAAAAAATTGTTGAACTATGTGGCTTTTGCTTTTGCTTGTTATTGCTGTTTGGGCTATCCTCTTTACTTGCTTGCTTCTGGGAATTTACATTCCTCCTAAACCAACTAATGAGCTAAACAATGGTCCTAGAATGAATGTGTGAATTGGTTTTTGACTTTTACGAAAAATCTGTTTGAGTTAAAAAATGGATATTAAGTGAATTGGGAGGGTATGCCTTAAGGTTTTGCTCTCCCATGGTGCGTGTAAGGAGTTTATATCAGGTATATGGAGAGTATGGCATATGGGTTTTGCTCACCATTAGTCATATATCATTGGAGTATATCTCGTATACACAGTCTTGACACTTAGAAATTTTGAGAGGAGATTGAGTGGTATACTGGCAGTATATCACGCATATTAGAGTTCTGATACTTGGGAGGAATTTGAGAAAAAATAGAGTAGTATACCAGTGGTATATCATGTATACCACCTCTTGAAACTTAGAAAAAAATTAAAAAGAGAATGGCTTGGGCTTGGGTCTGTCATCCGCGTTTCCATACTAGACTTATTACTACCACTATTTTGGGCCTAATTTTACTTGGGCCATCTAGTTATATACTGCTGCTAGTTATAATAAATGGGCTTGGCGTAATGTTATGTCCCGTATCTTTACGTTGGGACATTATAAAGCTAAGTACGACAAGTTAAGGACGACATGGTTTTAGGCTTCCCGGTAAGGGTTTTTACCTTCCGATTTCGTTTCGATGCACAAGCGGCTTATGGATTTCATTTGGTATAAGAATATTATTGGAGAATAAGGATTAATTGACCAAGATTATATGACTAAGTGAGATTAAGATCCTAATTGTGTCATTAATAAGTCTAATTGGCCGTGTGGGTCCCACTTGGGACATGGCCAACTTTTATTGGCTAACAATGTGAGTGGGACACATGTCCACACTATGGACTGCCTATATAAAGAGTATTGATGAGTCATATGTCAATTAGAAGTTCATTTCATCACTTGCAAGTAGAGAAATTAAGAGATAGAGAGAGATAGTCTCGGCCAAGGCTGGCCGAGAATGACCAGCCTATTTTGATCCAAAAAATTCATTTTTCAAGCAAATTGAATCCTCCTCAAGTGTATAAGGACGTGTAGTAGATGTTGGGAAGAGATTAGGAGGTGTAGCATTCAAGAGAATTGAAGAATTGGCCAAGGTTGAAGGACAAGTCGCAAGGTAAGGATAACCATTGTTCTTGTGTTGTGTGGTGATTTACATTTAGAATTCATGCATGTTGTTGTTGGATTGTTGTTGTGGATGAAATTGAGAGTGAGCCGTGAGCTTGGTGAGGCAATGGTGGATTCCATTTTGCTTGTATTGTTGAAATAAATGCATGCCACCATTTGTAATTGAACTAAGAATTGTAGAAATTGGTTTATGTTGTGCATGTTAGGATTGGGCTGTTTTCTTAGAAATTTGCATGAACCATGTGTTGTAGATTTGAATGGGATTGTGTTGGTCTTCTTGTACATTGTATTGGAATTGGATTGAAGGTGTTGTAGTATGAGTAAAGGAGTGAAAATCATGAAGTTGTTAGGGGTAGTGTTGTGGCCGTGTGAATGAATTTGTTTTGGTTGGATTTCAGGGACTGTTTTGTGCCAAATTTGGATGGTTGTTTTTATGCACATTATAGTATATTGTATGTATGTTGAATGTGTGAATTAAGGAGTTAATGAAACAAGTCTTGTTGATGGATATGAGCAGTCCAAACCGTGGACCTGTTTTAAGAATAGAAATGAAAGTAATGTTGTTAATTGTTGAATGTTGTTGTGAACATGTAATGCAAGGAATTGGTATTGTGTATGTGCTGTTTGGCTATGATTTTAGGACTGGAATGGATAATATACGAGCTGCCTACAGTCCCCTAAGTCATGCTAAACAAGTTTGAAATGATATGAGAAAGAATGAGTAGAAATGTTAGATTGTAAGACTAGTTGGTTTGAATGCGAGCGGAATGTCGTCTAAATGTTTGAAAGGGGTTGTGAGCGTCGAAGTGCGTATTGAAATCCCTTGTATACTAATTATAGCCCTTGATATCTTGATATAGGCTAAGTATTGTTGGGCAGCAAGTACAAGCTATTATTACGACTAAACGCTAAAGGTACGCAAAGCTTTGTTCCTTCTTCTTTTTAAAATGTCCTGAACGTACATAAGGCATAATCGAGCCCGGGGTGACTCCACTCTCTAATTCTTAGTGTGACATGTGATTGTTATTCGTTATTAATGTTGAAAGTGTTGGGATAGTCAAGTTATGATTTCATTACTTATTACATGGTTGACTAGTACGTGATATACAAGAGTTCTAATTTCTTTTAAAAGAAATTGCATAAGTATGTTTGATTTTCATGAGATGTAACATGCTAACGTTCGAGAATTGATTTAGTTACTATTCATTGAGTCTCAAAGGTGTTTTATATATATGTGGTTGCTTATTACTCTGCTCTCGTGCTTACCCTATATCCTTCACCGAGTCCGGGCCAGGGTACGGTCTCGTGCGCACAACTATTATACTATTCACCGAGTCCCTCACTAGAGGGCGGGACACGTTATATATATATATGATGATATGATGATATGATGATGTGATGATATGGGGAGGTGGCCGGGATGGCATATGATTCCTTATTCTTGAGTCCCTTACCTAAGGGCCGGGACACGAATATGTTTACGTTTATGATGTTATGATTATAAATCTCAGGGTCCACTTATTAAAGGGCGGGACACGTTATATATGTTATATCTCAGAATGATTATGCAGTTTTGATTATAAAGCATTATATTGATATTGATATGAGAACGATACAAATGACATATGTTCAAAGGCAAGTTTTATGAAACTCTGTTGTTGCATTGAGTCCTATACACCTTGTCTCAGATATGATTCTATTTACTATGTCTCATGCTTTACATACTCAGTACATATTCCGTACTGACCCCCTTTCTTCGGGGGGCTGCGTTTCATGCCCGCAGGTGCAGACGGTCGTTTCGGAGATCCGCCAGCTTAGTATCTACTCGGCTATCACGAGTGCTTCTTTGTTCCGAGCATACTTTCGTGGTATAACACTTTTGACATGTATATATGTTGTTGTGGTACGACGGGGCCCGTCCTGCCATATGATGTCGTTGTCACTCTTAGAGGTACGGGTCACATGTGTGGGTTCGTATGGGATTGTTATTTTGTTGTTATGTTATGGCTTATGTTTGGGGCGTACCCATTCGTAGTGGCGACCTTGTCGGCTTGCGTAGACATATATATGTTTATCATGGCGTGTGTGTATGAAAGTAGCCTTCTCGACTTATGTTTTGTTGGGAAGTTCCCTATATATATATATATATGACCCTATGCCCGCTTTTGCGTTAGATTGACTATTAAAGATTACAACTCTTCAAGAGATAAGTAGCTTTGATTTGCAATTGTATTGCCTTCCTTTCTAGATCGGCTATTCATACTAGTAGTATATGATTATGGGTAACGGTATACGGGTGTCCAAGTCGGGCACTAGTTACGGCTTACGGCGTTGGGTCGTGACAAAAGTGGTATCGAAGCGGTTAGTCCTCTGAGTGTTCGCGCATCATGTGTTTAGAGAGTCTTGCTTATCGATGTGTTGTGCACCACATTTATAAACAGAAGCTACAGAACATTTAGGATATCATCTTTCCTTCGTCTTAGATCGTGCGATAGTAGCACATTACTAGAGTGATTTTTCCCGACGGATTGTTATGTCTACGGCGATGCCTCCGAAAGGCGACGGCGCGTGGGGCAAGACGATAGTCGGGGAGACCAGTCAGACCCGGAGGACTACTAGAGCCTATGCTCGATCCGTGCACCAGGTTGGACTTCGGTCGGCGAGCTCGCCACACCACCGTTATCGGGGAGCTCTAGAGCGACGACAGACGGGGGACGCCTAGCACGCCCTCCCGGGATTCCCGGCACCCGAGCCTCAGCCCCCCCGGCCAGGGGGCAGAGGATAGAGCTATGAGAGATGCAGTTCAGTTATTGACTAGATTAGTGTGTGGGCGAGCTCGCGGAGACGGAGCGGGAGACGGTCATGCATGGATACGATAGTTTGAGGGTTCGTGACTTCTTGACATGTAACCCCCGTAGTTTGTAGGGTCACGCGGCCGGCGGGGAGATCCGCAGGATTTTATCCGACAGATGTTGCGCGCGTTGAGAGTAATTCGAGCTGCCGGGACCGAGTCCGTGGAGTTGGATTCATATCGATTACGTGACGTGGCTGTTAACTGGTATGAGTCCTGGGAATTGTCTAGGGGCGAGGATGCTCTTCCAGCCGTGTGGGACGAGTTCGTGGAGGCCTTTATGGGCCATTTTCCCCCGGAGGCGAGGGCGAGCTAGGGTTGATAGAGATTCTCGGTTGAAGACGGAATGGCGGGAGTGTTCGAGATTATAGTCTCGAGTTTGATTCGTTGGCCCGGTATGCGCCCACCATTGTAGCGACATGGCTGATAGGTACATCGTTACGTAATGGGGTTGGACCCGTATTTGATTGATGGCTGTTTGGCGATGGCTTCTCAACCCGGTATGGATATTGTTCGGGTGCAAGCTTATGCGCAGGGGGTTGAGGACCGACGCAGGGGCGTCGACCGATAGAGAGTATGACGGGGTCGGCATAAGCAGGCTAGGTCGGCCGGGTGATACGGTGAGTTTCGGGGCGGAGCCCCCGGCGAGCGGCCGCCGGGTAGATATTTTTCTCGGCCCGGCCACGGAGTGCACCTCCACGATCCACGGGTAGGAGGTTTGATAGCACGAGGTATTCGGGAGCCGGTCAAAGCTCCATGACTTCAGGGTTCCAGACGCACAGGGATTCAGTCCAGATGAGGCCACCTTTACCTCAGTGCCCTCGTGTGGTAGGCGTCATCCGGGGAGGTCGTCGTATTCTGTGCTTGTTTCTCTTTGCGGCGCCGCTGCATACTACGAGGAGTGTCGATTTAGCGCAATGCGGTGGTGCGGCTCGGCCTATTGAATCGGTTGGGCTCATCCTCTTCTAAGGGTTATGCGCCTGCATGGCAAAGCATTCCGACACCCGGCCGTGGCAAGAGGCCGAGGCGTAGTTTCCCGCCGGCGCCCTTCAAACCGCATATATGCCTTAACTAACAGACAAGATCGGAGGCGTCGCCAACGTTGTTACGTGTATATTATCGATCTTCTCACGGATGTATATGCATTGATAGATCCGTGTGCTCTACGTTATCATACATCTCTCCCTTTGTGGTTGGTAAAATTGGGATAGAATCTGAACCTATAGAACCGTTCGAAGTAGCCACACCTGTAGGGGATTCGGTTATAGCTAAGCAGGTATATAGAAATTGTTCGGTGGTTATATGTAATCGTTGCACCAAGGCAGACTTAATTGAGCTAAATATGGTTGAGTTCGATGTTATTATGGGGGGATGGATTGGTTGGCTTCCTCGTTATTCTAACGTAGATTGCGAGGCAAAATAGTTCGGTTCCAGTTTCCGGGGGAGCCGCTTTATAGAATGGAAGGAAATACGGCATCGCCGAAGGGTAAATTTATTTCATATCTCAAGGCAAGAAAAATGGTTAGAAAAGGGTACATTTATCATCCGGTCCGTGTGCATGACTCGAGGCGGAAGTACCGACTTCGGTCAAATAAATTCCGTAGTTAATGAATTTCCGGATGTATTCCTGCATTTAACTGCCTCCCACCCGAGCGGGAGATAGAATTCACTATACGTTTTGCCTGACACCCAACCTATATCTATTCCTCCTTGCTGAATGGCACCGTGCCAAATTGAAGGAGTCAAGGAGCAATTAAGAGACTTATTAGAGAAGGGTTTCATCAAAGCCCAAAGACGTCACCTTGGGGAGCACCAGCATTGTTTGTACGGAAGAAGATAGGTCGTCGCGTATGTGTATTGACTATAAATAGAATTTGAATAAGGTGACAATAAAGAACAGGTATCCCCTTCCTAGGATTGATGATTTATTTGACCAGTTGCAGGGTGCTAAGTGTTTTTCGAAGATAGACCTGCGGTCAGGTTATCATCAGGTATGAGGGAGGTACATCCCAAAGACCGCATTCAGACCCTAGGTATGGGCACTTATGAGTTTAATGTGATGTCCTTTGGTTTGACCAATGCTCCAGCAGTGTTCATGGACTTAATGAACCGAGTATTCAAGCCATTTCTTGATCTGTTTGTGATTGTGTTTATTGATGACATTCTGATTTATTCGCGGTCAGAAGGGGAACATGCGCACCACTTGAGGACGGTACTTAAGGTTCTCCAAAGATCGTAACTATATGCTAAATTTTCTAAATGCGAGTTCGCTGACTTCAGTAGACTTTCTTCGGGGCACATTGTTGGAGCGACGGTATTCGGGTGGATTCGCGTAAAATAGAGGTCGTTAAGACATGGCCTAGACCTACAACACCTACTGAGGTACGTAGTTTTCTCGGGTTAGCAGGTTACTACAGGAGGTTTGTGGAAAAGTTTGCCTCGATCTCAGCGCCTTTAACAAGGTTAACACAGAAGGCAGCTAAGTTTCAGTGGACTGAAGCCTGTGAACGGAGCTTCCAACTGTTGAAAGATAAGTTGACTACGGCTCCGATCCTAACTCTCCCGTAGGCCGGATGGCTATGTTATTTATTGTGATGCTTCGGTGTTGGGATAGGCTGCGTGTTAATGCAACATGGCAAAGTTATAGCCTATGCCTCCCGACAACTCGGAGAAACACGAAAGAAATTACCCCACCCATGACTCCGGAGTTAGCGGCGGTGATTCATGCTTTGAAAATATGGAGACATTATCTATATGGCGTACATGTTGATATTTATACGGATCATAAAAGTCTCCAAGACATCTTCAAACAAAAAGAGCTGAACTTGCGCAAAGGAGATGGCTGGAATTCTAAAAGATTACGATGTTGACATCCTTTATCACCCGGAAAGGCCAATGTGGTAGCAGACGCACTTTTCACCGTAAATCTATGGGCAGTTACGGTGTACCGCCAGGGAAGAAAGAGATAGTCCACGAGTTCGACGGTTAGCCCCGGTTGGGAGTTCGTTTGTTGATTCTCGGTGAAAGAGTGTTTGTACGGGGTGTTGCCGAGTCGTCTATTGTAGAAGACGTAAAAGGCACCAGACGAGGATCCTATTCTTGTACATTATAGAGATATAGCACACCGAAAGGGGAGACCCCATTCGAAGTTACATATCGTGACGGAGCACTTCGGTACAGAGGCGATTACGTGTACCCGGGTTGCGAGGATTGCGGCAACAGTTATGGGAGAAGCACACTATGCCCGTTACTCGTTCATCCGGTCAACTAAGATGTATCATGACCTTAGATGCCTATATTGGTGGGATGGCATGAAGAGAGATATAGCAGAGTTTGTTGCTCAGTGCCCAAATTGTCAGCAGGTTAAGACCGAACATCAAAAGCCAGGGGGACTATTTAGGGAGATGGAGATTCCCACCTCCGGAAGTGGAGGTAATCAATATGGACTTCGTCACGAGTCTCTCTCGCACTCCAAGGAAGTATGACTCTGTGTGGGTCATCGTTGATAGGTTGACGAAATTAGCTCATTTTAACGCTTGGGACTACATATTCGGCGGAAGATTATGCGCAGACTATATATTAAGGAAATAGTAAGATTGCATGGGGTTCCTACGGCTATTATCTACGACGGGGGAGCCCGGTTCACAATTTCTGGAGATCCTTTCAGGAGGGATTGGGGACCCAGGTGAGCCTCGGACAAGATTTCATCCGTTGACGGACGGGCGGCCGAGCGTACCATTCGACACACTACAAGATATGTTACGGGCCGTGTCATTGATTTCGGAGGTAGTTGGGATGATCACACGGCGCTTATCGAGTTTGCGTATAACAATAACAGCTACCATGCTAGTGTCCAGATGGCACCGTATGAGGCTCTATATGGCAGGAGGTGTAGATCACCTATAGGTTGGTTTGACGTGGGTGAGACTAAGTTGATAGGCCCAGATATGATTCAGCAGGCTGTCGATAAAGTGAAGCTTATTCAGGAGAGATTACTGGCAGCCCAGAGTCGACAAAAGTCATATGCAGATAATCGACGTCGACACTCAGAGTTCCAGGTTGGCGATTGGGTATTCTTGAAGGTGTCACCTATGAAAGGTGTTATGAGGTTTGGTAAGAAAGGGAAGTTGAGTCCGAGATACATTGGACCTTATCGAAAGTTATCCGAAGGGTAGGCAAAGTTGCTACGAATTAGATCTACCTGGCCTAGTTTGGGGGCGGTGCATCCGTGTTCCATGTGTCCATGCTTCGGGAGTGTATAGGTGATCCGTCTAGGGTGTTTCCTACGGATGATATCCAAGTGACGAGAAAAGTTGTCCTACGAAGAAACGTACCATAGCTATCCTTGACCGACAGATCAGGAAGTTGCGAACCAAAGATGTGGCTTCGGTTAAGGTAGTATGGCGGAACAATAATAGGGAAGAGGTGACCTGGGAAGCTGAAGAAGAGATGAAGAAGAAATATCCCCATTTGTTTACTACGTTACCGGAGTAATGTTCGAAACTCCTTGCTTAAAATATGTAAATGGTTTGATCAATCTTTGTATTATTGATAAAAGAACCCTTTTCCCCGATTTTTTTATAAGACCCGGTGGAATTAGGACGACATTCGAGGACGAATGTCCTAAAGGGGAAGAATGTTATGTCCCGTATCTTTACGTTGGGACATTATAAAGCTAAGTACGACAAGTTAAGGACGACATGGTTTTAGGCTTCCGGTAAGGGTTTTTACCTTCCGATTTCGTTTCGATGCACAAGCGGCTTATGGATTTCGTTTGGTATAAGAATATTATTGGAGAATAAGGATTAATTGACCAAGATTATATGACTAAGTGAGATTAAGAGCCTAATTGTGTCATTAATAAGTCTAATTGGCCGTGTGGGTCCCACTTGGGACATGGCCAACTTTTATTGGCTAACAATGTGAGTGGGGACACATGTCCACACTATGGACTGCCTATATAAAGAGTATTGATGAGTCATATGTCAATTAGAAGTTCATTTCATCACTTGCAAGTAGAGAAATTAAGAGATAGAGAGATAGTCTCGGCCAAAGAGGCCGGCCGAGAATGACCAGCCTATTTTGATCCAAAAAAATTCATTTTTCAAGCAAATTGAATCCTCTTCAGTGTATAAGGACGTGTAGTAGATGTTGGGAAGAGATTAGGAGGTGTAGCATTCAAGAGAATTGAAGAATTGGGCCAAGGTTGAAGACATGATTGCAAGGTAAGGATAACCATTGTTCTTGTGTTGTGTGGTGATTTACATTTAGAATTCATGCATGTTGTTGTTGGATTGTTGTTGTGGATGAAATTGAGAGTGAGCCGTGAGCTTGGTGAGGCAATGGTGGATTCCATTTTGCTTGTATTGTTGAAATAAATGCATGCCACCATTTGTAATTGAACTAAGAATTGTAGAAATTGGTTTATGTTGTGCATGTTAGGATTGGGCTGTTTTCTTAGAAATTTGCATGAACCATGTGTTGTAGATTTGAATGGGATTGTGTTGGTCTTCTTGTACATTGTATTGGAATTGGATTGAAGGTGTTGTAGTATGAGTAAAGGAGTGAAAATCATGAAGTTGTTAGGGTAGTGTTGTGGCCGTGTGAATGGATACATTTTTGGTTGGATTTGTGTGGACTGTTTTGTGCCAAATTTGGATGGTTGTTTTTATGCACATTCTAGTATATTGTATGTATGTTGAATGTGTGAATTAAGGAGTTAATGAAACAAGTCTTGTTGATGGATATGAGCAGTCCAAACCGTGGGACTGTTTAAGAATAGAAATGAAAGTAATGTTGTTAATTGTTGAATGTTGTTGTGAACATGTAATGCAAGTGAATTGGTATTGTGTATGTGCTGTTTGGCTATGATTTTAGGACTGGAATGGATAATATACGAGCTGCCTACAGTCCCCTAAGTCATGCTAAACAAGTTTGAAATGATATGAGAAAGAATGAGTAGAAATGTTAGATTGTAAGCACTAGTTGGTTTGAATGCGAGCGGAATGTCGTCTAAATGTTTGAAAGGGGTTGTGAGCGTCGAAGTGCATATTGAAATCCCTTGTATACTAATTATAGCCCTTGATATCTTGATATAGGCTAAGTATTGTTGGGCAGCAAGTACAAGCTATTGTTACGACTAAACGGCAAAGCACGCAAAACTGTTCCTTTCTTCTTTTTTGGCATGTCCTAGACGTACATAAGGTATAATGCGAGCCTCGGGTGACTCCACTCTCTAATTCTTAGTGTGACATGTGATTGTTATTCGTTCTTAATGTTGAAAGTGTTGGGATAGTCAAGTTATGATTTCATTACTTATTACATGGTTGACTAGTACGTGATATACAAGAGTTCTAATTTCTTTTAAAAGAAATTGCATAAGTATGTTTGATTTTCATGAGATGTAACATGCTAACGTTCGAGAATTGATTTAGTTACTATTCATTGAGTCTCAAAGGTGTTTTATATATATGTGGTTGCTTATTACTCGCTCGTGCTTACCGCTATATCCTTCACCGAGTCCGGAGCCAGGGTACGTTCTCGTGCGCGCAACTATTATACTATTCACCGAGTCCTCACTGAGGGGCGGACACGTTATATATATATATATGATGATATGATGATGTGATGATATGGGGAGGTGGCCAGGATGGCATATGATTCCTTATTACGGTAGTCCCTGTGACCAAAGGCCGGACACGAATATGTTTACGTTTATGATGTTATGATTATAAATACCGAGTCCCTTATTAAAAGGGCGGGACACGTTATATATGTTATATACGGAAATGATTATGCAGTTTGATTATAAAGCATTATATTGATATTGATATGAGAACGATACAAATGACATATGTTCAAAGGCAAGTTTTATGAAACTCTGTTGTTGCATTGAGTCCTATACACCTTGTCTCAGATATGATTCTATTTACTATGTCTCATGCTTTACATACTCAGTACATATTCCGTACTGACCCCCTTTCTTCGGGGGCTGCGTTTCATGCCGCAGTGCGGACTGGAGTCCGTTTCGAGAGATCCCGCTGACTTAGTATCTACTCGGCTTTATCACGAGTGCTTCTTTGTTCGGAGCATACTTTCGTGGTATAACCTTTTGACATGTATATATGTTGTTGTTCAGAATACGACGGGGCCCTGTCCCGTCATATGATGTCGTTGTCACTCTTAGAGGTCTCAAGCGGTCACATGTGTGGGTTCGTATGGGATTGTTATTTTGTTGTTATGTTATGGCTTATGTTTGGGGCGTACCCATTCGTAGTGGAAGCCTTGTCGGCTTGCGTAGACATATATGTTTATCATGGCACCGTGTATGAAAGTAGCCTTCTCGACTTATGTTTTGTTGGGAAGTTCCCTATATATATATATATACGGCCTTGGTTTCGCTTTTGCGTTAGATTGACTATTAAAGATTACAACTCTTCAAGAGATAAGTAGCTTTGATTTGCAATTGTATTGCCTTCCTTTCTAGATCAGCCATTCATGCTAGTAGTATATGATTATGGGTAACAGGGTATACGGGTGTCCAAGTCGGGCACTAGTTACGGCTTACGGCGTTGGGTCGTGACAAATAATGTTGTAATTATTTTTTTGTCTATGTAATAATTATTGTAGGCTTTAATTTGTGTACTTAGTGTAATTTATGAGTGTCTTCTAATGTCTTGTATACCCGTTTGCACCCTTGTCCATCCAAACCCGTTGGTGGGTCCCAACAGTGCCCACTAGCGTATCTAGATCGAGTCTATCAACTTGGAGCAAAAAATAGAGCATACGTTTGGACCTGAGGATTACCCCAAATGCATAACACATCCTTATCTCTTTACTTATGAATTTTATATTTCAAATTTGAGCATCTATTTTATTTATTGGAACCCTTTTAAAATTTGTCATGAATTTAGAGTTGCCAAAAACCATTTTTTAAGCTATAAAATTGATTTTTGATAAAGGTCAACATGCAAATGATTTTTGAGACTAAAACTGCCTTATGGATAAAAATAGACATTCTTTAAATGCAAAATCATGATTTTGGACAAAAAAATGACTTGACAATTTTTATGGACATTTGAGACAAAAAATGATTATGGACCGTGCATATGGACATTCGAACAAAATTTGGACTTGGACTATTTTTTGGGATAATTTGGACTAAAAGGATAAAAATCTAAAAAATATAAAATATGGTTAAAATACGGATAATAATAGTATGCCAAAAAATGATTTTTAAAAACTTAAAAACCTTTTTCTAAACTCAGGTGGGCTTACGTAGTGTTCTACTTAGGTTAACGCCTTCGGCTGTTAACCTAGGTGTTTTAGTCCGAAACCCAAAAAGCCCAATTTTGGGCAAAACTCTACCACTTTTTGAAAGTGTTATATTTTGCATGAACGATTAACCTTTTATTACGAGAATCTAAAACAAAGCCATCATCAAAAATAATTTATATTCACAAGGCATACTATTAGA
>NC_081348.1:18779137-18882175 GCF_029784015.1 Lycium ferocissimum
ATGTATGTTAGAGACTTTGCGGACGTCGTCGTGGGTATTGGTTGTCGATCTGTATGCGGCTCCGTGCCTGATATGTCGGTCCGTGTTACGTAATGAAATTTTGTATAATTATAGATTTGTTCGATTTAAAGGCTACGAGAAAGGAGATTTGAAAATTTTGCTATGTATTTTATCTTATTTGATTTAAAAAGTTTGGCGTGACTTTGTATGCGGTAAGAATCTGAGGGTTCGCTCGGCCCTAAGTAAGGGTCGGGTGCCCATCACATCCTAATAAGGTTAGGGTGTGACATTGCATGTGTTGCATAGTTTCCAATTACAGGGGAGACTCTGTCAAAAATTTTGTAAGATCCGTAATAAGTTGACCCTCCCCATACACCTCCACCTTTGAGGACGAATGTTCTTAAGGGGCGGGAGGATGTTACACCTCATACTTTTTGAACGTCAAGTTCATCGTAAGTTAGACGACATAAGCTCAAAAGAGAGACGATTATTTTGAAGTTATAAGTGCTTATGCTATGTTAACAAGTGATAAGTAAGTATCATGAAGGTTAGAAGTGAAGCGAATCGAAGAGTATAAATTTCATCAATATAATACCCCGAGGTTTCGAGCTATGGTTTGAACCGCTAGACACAGGTAGGTAGCCCGAATTACGGAGAATTTGGTTCATATTCAAGTATGTAAATAAATAGCTCATTGTATAAGAAAATGAAGTCCCGAAATGATTTCAGACTTAAAAGTGGGACGACAATTGTTGGAAATAATATTTTATGTGTGGCAAAAGAGGCTATGGACTAGTGTTATATCACATGATCATGGTAATGAGAATATGAAGTGTGTTAAAATTGATTATTATTTAAGAGAATTGAGATCAAGAAATTATTTATGTGTGTAATTGATTAAATGTTGGATCTTAGCGGAAGACTACTAAATGGATTAATCAATTTAGGATATAAATGAGTCATTGGCACGTATTGGGGGCAGCAAAGGGTGACTAAGTTAATCCCCTACTAGCTGCTACTTTGTGAGGAAACGTAATATCATAGTTAGGACACATATATCAAGTCGCCCTCACAATCCACTAGAAGTCTATTTATGTGACTTTACCACATTAATTGGGGAATTTGACAAAGTTAATTTTTTTTAATAGATTCATTCTTGAGAAAATAGGAGGGCAGCAACATATTTATGTAGCAAGACAACATATTTTCATCATAGAAGGAAAATGACAAAGCTCGGAAGCAAAACACAAAGAACGACGTAGAAGTTATGCCACAACGGTTGCGTATTTCTAAACACCTATTGTTCTTCAGGCTCTAGCAAATCGAAGGTCACTTCGTAGCAAAGTAAAGTAACAGGAATGTTCAAAAGGAGGCAGCCAAAGTGAGATTGGTCATCAACAACCTTCTACGAACTCGTATGAGCATCCAAGGTATGTTTTTGTTAAAGATATCACGAGACGGTGTTCGGAAATTGTGAGTTTAATTGTTTGGAGCTTTTATAGGCTATTGTTGGATTGTTTTTGTTGAGATAAAATTCAGAATATTTTGTTGAGTTGGTAGACATGTAGGTTGTGGTTCTTATAAAGTTCAAAAGAAAGAATGGCAAGAAGAAATGTCGTATAGTTGATTATAAAGCTAGCTTGTCGCTCGTCGTTTGGTTGAGTGCGTTTTCTTGTTGTCACACGCCACCAAGGGGCATGACGGGCACCGGCCCGTAGGTCGGATACCACCTGGTGTAACATATACCATGAATATCATATAATATAACTCGAAGGATACCTGCACGCAGAAAAGGCCCAAATACAGAAATATGCAATAATCCAACATATATATATAAATATATATATATATATATGTATATTTATGTATATATAAATATATATATATGTATATATATATATATAAATATAAAGCTAGCCGACAGGCTACATCATCATGAATGTCATAAAGCTGGCAAGGCTATTAAGAGAATATCAAAACCAAAAACAAGGCCGACAAGGCCATACATATCATCTTTATACCCCACTGTGTCTATGAGCCTCTAAGAGTACATATACATGACATACTGGATAGGACATGGACCCGTCATATCCAAAAGTCACATATGCATAACATGTGAACATAGCATATACCAAAATAAGCAAGTCCAGAGGAATGGCACTTGCTAACATCGTTGAGCTGTCAATCCTACTGAAGAGGTCCTTTGCTCTGTCTGTCAGGACCTG
This sequence comes from Lycium ferocissimum, assembly GCF_029784015.1. Lineage (NCBI taxonomy): Eukaryota > Viridiplantae > Streptophyta > Magnoliopsida > Solanales > Solanaceae > Lycium > Lycium ferocissimum. The sequence goes on from NC_081348.1 coordinate 18,781,363, forward strand.
CAGCACGAAATGCAGCATCCCGTGCAATGGGACGTCAGTACGGATAAAAGTACTGAGTATGTAAGGCAGGAAAGTAATGACATCAGTAAAATATAAATGTAAACATGGGAGAATAGTGATAACTGGTAACCTGTGACGTCTGAAACCATACAATATGCCGTGCATGAGAAAATCATTTTTCATATGCAAGTAAATATACATAATATATATATATATATATATATATAACGTACCCGACCTTAGTGGGACTTGGTGTAAAGCGTCCCCGGCCCTAGTGGGACTCGGTGTGAAGCATACCCGGCCCTTTCGGGACTCGGTTTGAAACGTACCCGGCCTTTTCAGGACTCGGTGTGTATATCGTCATCCTCCCTGCGTCTGGGGTTTCTCGTGTTCTAGAAAACATCATCATATCATAACGTACCCGGCCCTAATGGGACTCGATGTTAATACCCAACTGATCAGTGGTTGCACATCTACGTGTCGTACCTGGCTAACTATAGCGCGGCTCAGTGTGAGTTAAATAGTCTATATATATATATATGCATGAGGAGTCAAAGAAGTGACATTGGGCCTTTCGGAGTGACGTAAGGTTGTTATACCTCGGAATATATTATGGGACATATATCGAGGCCAAGGAATGACTCAAATGATAATACTCGCATTAACATCAAAAGGATTTTTCATAAAGTATACCGATGGTTCAATAGGAGTCAATGAATGACTTAGCTAGGAACGTTTACTTAATTTCGTAAAATATCAAAAATTTCGTAAAATAGGAATTTTTAGAAGAATATGCATCTTTCTTAAAATATATGTACTTCTCATAAAATACGTATTTTTCGTAAAAATATATATATTTCGCAAAATGTAGAAAATTCAGAATAGACTCGAATGAATTGATAATGCACGCTAGGGGTTCTATTGATTCGTGCCAAGGAAAGCGACGAAAACCTTACATACCTTTTCGTCAAGCCGCCACTCAAAAAGAAATCCTTTATTCCTCTGCCTGTGTTACACCCCGTACTTGTGAAGAAGCACTTATCAAATTTGAGGGTAAGTATGTTGAACTATGGCTAATTAAAACAACTTTGGAGTATAAGGGACGAAGCATTATTAAGTACATTTTATGAGTGAAGGATGCATATGAGGAATTCCGGAAGGTCCTATAAGGAATTGAGTGGAAGGAGATCAGTTAGTATGTGTCACGACCCAAACCGATGAGTCGTGATGGGTGGCTGACCTCTAGCAACCAAACTCCTTGTACTCATATCTAGACAATAAGGAATATCAAGGGCCCATAAGTAACTTAAACGGATCTCATATTGCCTCATAAAAGGGTGACACCGCGAACTCTGTACAATCTGTACGCATATATAAATAAACCAGCTGAAGGAACAGTGCAAGCCAACTGAGCTGCTACATGTACTGTACACAAAATAATGGAAGCCGACAAGGCTACATCATCTAACAAATACATATAATTGTCTACAGACCTCTACTGGAGTATAAAGCTATATAAAGGACGGGACAGGGCCCCATCATACCCAGATGCATATACATCTCAAAAGGGGCATACCAAATATGACTGCAGCTCCGGATCAAATGGAGCGCACTGACCACTGCTGGATATAGAGGTCCTACTGAGCTGGACCACCTCTCGATCTACCTAAACCTGCGGGCATAAACGCAGTACCCCCGAGCAATAGAGGAGTCAGTACGGATAATGTACTGAATATGTAAGGCATAAGAGTAACATATGTATAAGAATCATAAATGGAATCTGAAACTCAAAAGTCAAACTGACTATCTGCATGCATTTGTATGGACTAGTGTCTGAAAGTATGTGCATGAGTCTGTATCTCTAACAATGCCTCTGTGGGCTCATAATATGCATGCTCTCAATAATGCTGAGAAACGTACGGCCCGATCCATATCCCATACAATAATGCCGAGGAACGTACGGCCCGATCCATATATCATCATCATCACTGTGAACCAGCTGATCAAGTGGTAATGCGTATATAACGCCTATCGCTCTTCCCATACCCCATATACATCCAATATTCGTGTATATGACGCCTTCTGGTCACTAGCCAATATGCAATATATATATATATGTGTGTGTGTGTGTGTGTGTGTGAATGAATGTAATACATGAATAAACTGTATACATAGAACTGGACCAATGAACAGAAGGAACAATCATCAACCGGGTACAGGAACATCAAAGACTAAAGTACTCCTAATTCTTCTAAGAGTAGAGTAATATGGAAGCTCGTTTACTCGTTTGTTGGTTCATATCATGGGATCATGCCAAAAGAAAGAAAGGGTAGCCTTAACCTACCTTATCTGCTTCTTAGGCTAGCTATGCTACTATCCCGAGCTTGACAAATCTACACACAAAACCAAGTACCAATTATTAGACTAGAACATACTCATGTACCAACCTTAATCTAGTTTACAACTTATGCAATTTGGGAAACATCTCCTTTATAGCTTAATAACCCCTCAATTCTAATCCAACCCAAACATTAACAACAATATCCACAATAACGATATAACTTCCTACATATCACCATACAATCAATTCTACTTCACATCATCCCTCAAAATAGCCCTCAAGTCCAACTTGACCCTTATTCACTTACAACTTCCAGAACTATAATCTCTTTACTTAAAGCCACTAAAACTCTTGATAATTAACTTAAATACAAAGGTAAGAATCATTTACATACCTTGAGGGTCTAAAATTCCAAGGATCTACTTCAACCCCAACTTCCCAAGCTTCACAACTTTAATAAAACCCTAGGAATAACCTCCTTCTTCACAAGCTCAGGTTTTACAAGCTCGGATCTTACTAAAATTCCTCCAATATGATACAAAGTGTTGGAAGAAAATATGTTAGGGCTTTCTATGATTTGGAGTTGAGACAATGAGAAATAAAGTCATGGGTCACATATATATAGAGGGTTCAAAAAGGTTCCAGTGGCGCGGTTTGACGAGCAGGTCGACTTACTCTATCGACCTGCACTTGCAAAATAGAAGCTGCAGAGACATATTGATGACATGCAATGACGGTCCGTCGACAGCCTGCTCACGTTGACTGATGTTTGCAGCTTTCCCGAATCAGTTCGAATTACGTCGTTTCGATTCATTCAACTTCTAATCCTGTAAATTACTAGGAATACCTGCTGGTACCTTTAAGTATGGGGTAAGACACTTGCTATCTCAAAAACTCGGGCACGGGTCTCTATTCCAAAGGCATACCCCACTAGGAAACCATAAGTTCTCCTATGACGAAATCAAGAGGCATAACAATATGACTTTGGAAAAAGATGAGTGTTACTTCGAACAACAAAGTATGAGCCAACTTGGGGAAAGAATATATTTAATATATGAGGAGTTTTGAAGTAAAGCAAAAGTCTAAATTAAAGTTCATGGAGGATAATTTCCAACGCAACAAACCGCTCATCAATACGACGTCGGAGTAGAGAATTGTGGACGTTACAAACCGCTCATCAAGTACGACACGCTCAAATAGTGCGCGACACGTGCAAGATACTCGAAAATTCTAGGTCGGTGCGCACCGACTCTAGAAATCTATAAAAGGGGATTTGCCCCTTAATTTTTCATCCAAACACCCCTAAACATATCCCAAATCCTCTAAAACATTCCTTCAACTTCCACAACATGCCTATATATTCCTACAAGTCTATATGACAATTATGGTATTATTATTATTTTATTTTTAACATAGCCCCAAGTCCTAGAAATTCCTAGAAACCTCTCCAAACATATTATAACATATTTCCAAGCCCAAACCAAGGATCAAAGTGAAAATTAAAGTGGTTAAGTGTTCCAAGTGAGGTCTACACTTGTATCCTCTTCTTGAAGATGTTTGGGTGAGTATTTTTAAGGTGGAGTAACCATGGAATTGAAGTGTTCTTAAATTTTGAGGTAAGATTTCATCTTAGTTTCATGTTTATGAGTTTGTTTGGTAATTATGTTAAGATTTGAGGAGAAGAAAATTGGAAGAAAAGTTCAAATATGCATTTGATGATATTTTGAGTTGTGAATTAACTTGAGTTATAATTACTAGTATGTTTTGAGCATAATCTTGTTATGAGAGATAATAATGATGTTAAGGAATTGTCGTACACGAGTGTATAAGGGTTTGTATGAAGTTGTTGTTATGGATTGATTATGAAAAGAAGTTTTGGGATTGAATTGAGCATAGTTTGAATGTAATCTTTTGATTATGGAATTGTTGATGTTTTATTGTGCTTTGGGAGTTTTTTTTGAAGATTGGAGGGAGCAGAAGATATAGGGGAGATGCTGCCCGAATTTCGGCAGATTCTAAAGGGATTTAATTTGAAGGCTTAAGATAAAAATATGACAATAAGCTTAATAATAATATGAATTCTCTTGAATGTATATTTACGAGCTTAGGAGGATAAGTGTTAAGTAGTTAAGGAGATTAAAAAGGTATGTTAAGGCTAGTCCCTTTCTTTTTAAAGGCATGATTCTTTTCTTATGAACCCATACATGTTTTCCATAACATCCTTTTTCCCAAAAAGCTAGAAGTTCATGATTCTCAAAGTTCTTATATTGCTGAAGATAGATGTTTCCTATGATGGTAATGATGATGATGATGATGATAATTCCATTTCTAGAGATTCCAAAGTTTACAGTCTTGATGCTATTATGAGATTATTTAGTTTATTTCATGAATTTCTTGATTTTATTCATTGTTGTTGATCTCACCTTGATAATTGTTCCTTCAAGGTGAGATATAGCGATGATGAATTCTTTATAATATAAATCGGAGGTTACCGACCTTACGTCACTCCGATAGAGTTGTAGCTTTTAATTGGGCTCTCATGCATGATTTATATATATGTAAGTATTTTTTCACACCGTGCCTATATGGACGGGCAGCACTGGTGGGCGGCTATGGATGATGATAATAACACCGTGCCTATATGGCCGTGCAGCATAACTTCGGTAGGCGGCTATGGATAACGATGATAATACCGTGCCTATATGGCCGGGCAGCACCACTAGTGGGCGGCGTGCTATGGTTACCTCGAACGCGGGCTAATGATGATATTATGTTTGATATGCATGAAAAGTGTTTTCTTTAAAAAGCTTAGCATGCATGGTATCCGCCTTATGAGGCAATGAGATGTACAGGTTATCCTTATCTCATGTTATGTTCTGTATCTTTTGTTATGTTGTTATCCATGCCTTACATACTCAATACATTATTCGTACTGACATCCTTTCTTGTGGATGCTACGTTCATGCCCGCAGGTAGACAGGTAGACGGATCTGATCCTTAGGAGCTTCATCAGCAGAATCTCAGGAGCGCTCCGTTTGCTTTGGAGCCGCAGTCTATTGGTATTACTCCTTGTGTATGCACTTGGGCATAGCGGAGTCCTGCCCCGTTTTTATAGATTCATGTATTCTATATAGATGCTCATAGACAGATGTATGTAGCTAGATGTCCCCTAACCTTATTAGTTCATATTGTTGTATAATATTTTGGCGGCCTTGTCGGCTTGTGATAATAGGTATAATTGTTGATGACTATATACAAATATGCCATTATGTTGTGAGCTAGTAGAAGATCCCTAATGAGGTATTTAATGCTAGAAAAGAGGTTTATGATGTATCTCAGGATTTGTTTGTGGATTAGTTAATCGGGAAGAAGTCCTAATGACTCAGAAATATGCTTATAAGTCTTATGTGATCATGTAGGCATTAATGGATAAATGATGACCATGAGAAGCGCATAGAAGCTAGTAGGTAAAGAATGAATACTAGAAGTATATAAAGGGTACCAATAAGGGATATTTGGATCTGGCTGCACGTTTCGCAGCATATGCATTCATATTTACCACTGGTCTACAGCCAGTTGGGTAGTTATTACACCGTGCTACAGCCGGTTGGGCAAATATGTATTTACCACCATGCTACGGCTGGTTGGGCAATTACCACCGTGCTACAGCCGGTTAGGCAGATATGTATTTACTACCATGCTACGACTGGTTGGGTAGTTATCACTGTCGAGCTACGGCCGGTTGGGCAGATATGTATTTACCACCATACTACGGCTGGTTGGGCAGTTACCACCGTGCTACAGCCGATTGGGCAGATATGCATTACCACCGAGCTACGACCGGTTGGCAGTTACCACTGATCAGTCGGGCAGTTACGCTCTACCACTGGGTGATAATTGGATAGGCAGTTACCACTGTGCTACGGCCAGTCGGGTAGTTACCACTGATCAGTCGGGTAGTTAGCACTAGGACGATAAGTAAAGTTATATCGCCAGGGTTTACAGTTATACATATGAGAAAAAAGAGAATATGAGAAACCAGAATAGCCCCGAGGGAAATTAGGAGCATGCGAACTTTACGATTAGAATTTTGAAATGATCGCGAGGTATGAGTCTGGCGTGCTGGGCAAAAAGAGAGGGGAGATGTATTAAAGCCACAGATTCAGGGCACTTTTAAACAATAGTGGGATATTTCGTAGGTGAAGTATTGATAAGCGATGTAAATGATAAGTTATGTGTGGCCCCATTAAGTATTAGATGTGCCCTTATGATCGATCTTACGATATGTTAAAGGTATTGATTGAGCCGAGTTTCGAAGTTAAGGTAGCATGTGCTATAGGGCAGATTGATATTGTTTTCTCCGAATGTTAAAGTTGAATAATCATGATGCAACAATATCAGAGAAAAGGAGAAATATGTATACATAAGAGTAAGAAGATTATGATGTCAGGAGAAGAAGAGAAAGAAGAATCTCAAGAATATTAGTGAAAAGGTAGCTGAGGAGAAAAACTATGGTTGAAGGAGCGTTGTATAGTCAGACACTTTGTAGGAAGCCTAACACATTTCGATGTCACCATTGATTCGTTAGCCTAAGGGACTGTTAGTCATGAAAGAAAGAAGTGACCAATAAAGAAAGCGTTTAAATTGCAGCATAAATAAACATTTTGACTTGATATAAGAACTCTGTTAGCAAAAAGGAAATGAGTTAAACCATGCGATGAAAGGAACTCCGGCATTATATGGAGGAGAGGAGTTGAAGAACCGTTAGGGTCGATCAGATGACTACCAAAAACGTTTAATGCTCGAATGTTACTGGTATATGAGAACATCCTTTAAAAGGGGGGAAGAACAAATCCAGTTCTAAGATGAACTACAATATTCCCAAGCTCAAAAGAGGGAAATATACTGGATTGAAGGAGCCTAAACTCGAGATGAACCGATAGGTCAAGAATGTGCTAAAGAAAAGTGGGAATGGATTAAATGCAAGTATATCATGGGGCAAATATGGAAAAGAAAGTGTGACAAGAGGGTGAAGGTCTAGCGACAAAGAGAATAAGTTTTGTCAATGCGATACATTGTGTTTCCGCGCTACGATTCGAATCGCTTGCACCAGAGAAATTTTGGTTACAGCTAAATATGCAGTAACGTACCCTAATAGGTAGCAGAAGGAGTAATAAGGGTCTGCAAGCTAACCAGGGAAAAGTATAAGAGATAGTCGAAATTGATAAAAAGAAAATTTAGCACGAGAAGAGATGAAAGTTTTAAAGAGAGGAAAAATTATAGGAAGTTCAATGATCTTCAAAGGAAAGGAAGATAGGGTGCCTATGGATAGCAAGACAGCAGTTCTGCCTGAGATTAGGAAGTACCTCGTCAGTCATGAAATTCCAAGTCGCCGGTTATATCAATTGTGAGAGTGTATGACATAGAACTATATAAATAACTGTCGTGATGAAATGGCTAACAGAATGGTGCAAGGACGACTATAAGGAGCCGAAAAAGAATGGAGGTTAGTTTAGGTCTTAATTAGTCACGGGTATAAGAGAGCCAACGATTTAAGGAGGGAAGCATGTTCACATTAAAAGGAAGTCGTAATTAAGTGTGTATGAGATGGAGAACCCGAGAAATGGTAATCACCGAGGATAATAAGACGTTAGCAGGAAAATACTATTGTAGATTATTCAGCGCTACTACAGGCAGAACTATGATGCAAATTTGCCCGAGGACCTAGTAAGGAATCCGGCTAAGGAAGTTAGAAAGAGATGATATTGTATGTCTATAGGCTCAATTCGTACTAGACGGATAACTCAAACTAACATCCAGATAAGCAAGCAAGGAAAGGTGCTACATTTGAACAAGAGAGTTGTCTACTAACAGAGAAATAAAGAGCAAGTCAAAAGGATACAACAATTAGGAATACTCGCAAGATCGGCAGAGAGCCATAGCGATCATGAGCCAAGACCACATTAATGATAACAGGACGGTAGTTGGATATCTATTGACCACCGGTTACATACATGAGGACATAAGGATATGAAACTAATGGACGAGTTCGACAAAGAGTTAGAAGAATATAAGAAAAGACTGATGCGGCCCTAGTATAGGAATATGAAGATCAAGGTCTAAGGAAGGACAACTATTTCAAGAAAACAATGATAACATCGTAAGCTCGTAAGCTACAACATTCGAGGATGAATGTTTTTAAGGGGGGAAGGATGTTACACCCCATACTTGTGGAGAAGCACTTATCAAATTTGAGCGTAAGTATGTTGAACTATGGCTAAGTAAAACAACTTTGGAGTATAAGGGATGAAGCATTATTAAGTACATTTTATGAGCAAAGGATGCATATGAAGAATTCTGAAAGGTCCTATAAGGCATTAAGTGGAAGGAGTTGAGTTAGCATGACTTTGGAAAAAGATGAGTGTTACTTCGAACAACAAAAGTATGAGCCAACTTGGGGAAAGAATATCTTTTAGTATATGAGGAGTTTTGAAGTAAAGCAAAAGTCTAAATTGAATTTCATGAAGGCTAGTTTCCAACGCAAAAAAACCTATCGTCGATACGACGTCAGAGTAGAGAATTATGGACGTTACAAGTAGGGCTCGCAAAGCAGGAACGCGAAGCTACAATGCCCGACACGCGCAGCTACAGTGCACGAAAATTCTAGGTTAGTGCCAACGGACTCTAGAACTCTATAAAAGGGGTTTTACCCCTTATATTTTCATCCAAACACCCCTAAACATATCCCAAATCCTCTAGAACATTCCTCTAATTTCCACAACATGCCCATATATTCCTACAAGTCTATATGACAATTTTGGTCATTTTCATTTCATATTTAACATAGCCCCAAGTCCTAGGAAGTCCTAGAAACCTCTCCAAACATATTCCAACATATTTCCAAGCCCAAACGAAGGATCAAAGTGAAGATTAAAGTGGTTAAGGGTTCCAAGTGAGGTCTACACTTGTATCCTATTCTTGAAGATGTTTGGGTGAGTATTTTTAAGGTGGAGTAACCATGGAATTAAAGCGTTCTTGAATTTTGAGGTAATATTTCATTTTAGTTTCATGTTTATGAGTTTTTTTGGTAATTATGTTTAGATTTGAGGAGAAGAAAATTGGAGGAAAAGTTCAAATATGCATTTGATGATATTTTGAGTTGTGAATTAACTTGAGTTATAATTATTAGTATGTTTTGAGCATAATCTTATTATGAGAGATAATAATGATGTTAAGGAATTGTCGTATAGGAGTGTATAAGGGGTTGTATGAAATTGTTGTTATGGATTGATTATGAAAAGAAGTTTTGGGATTGAATTGACTATAGTTTGAATGTAATCTTTTGATTATGGAATTTTTGATGTTTTATTGTGCTTTAGGAGTTTTTTTGAAGATTGGAGGGATTAGAAGATATAGGGGAGATGCTGCCCGAATTTATTGATTCTAAAGGGATTTAATTTGAAGGCTTAAGATAAACATATGAAGATAAGCCTAACAATAATATGAATTCTCTTGAATGTAGATTTACGAGCTTGGGAGGATAAGCGTTAAGTAGTTAAGGAGACCAAAAAGGTATGTTAAGGCTAGTCCCTTTCTTTCTAAAGGCATCATTCTTTTCTTATGAACCCATACATGTTTTCCATAACATCCTTATTCCCAAAAAGCTAGAAGTTCATGATTCTCAAAGTTCTTATATTGCTGAAGATAGATGTTTCCTATGATGATAATGATGATGATGATGATCCCATTTCTAGAGATTCCAAAGTTTACAGTCTTGAAGCTATTATGAGATTATTTAGTTTATTTCATGAATTTCTTGATTTTATTCATTGTTGTTGATCTCACCTTGATAATTGTTCCTTCTAGGTGAGATGTAGCGATGATGATTGCTCCATAATATAAATCGGAGGTTACCGACCTTACGTCACTCCGATAAAGTTATAGCTTTTAATTGGGCTCTCATGCATGCTTTATATAAATGTAAGTATTTTGTCACACCATGCCTTTGTGGCCGGGCAGCACCGCTACGGTGGGCGGCTATGGATGATGATAATAACACCGTGCCTATATGGCCGGGTAGCACCACTTGGGTGGGCGGCTATGGATAACAATGAAAATACCGTGCCTATATGGTCGGGCAGCACCACTAGGGACGGCGTTCTATGGTTAACCCGGACGCGGGCTAATGATGATATTATGTTTGATATGCATGAAGAGTGTTTTCTTTAAAAAGCTAAGCATATATGATATCCGCCTTACGAGGCAATCAAATGTACTGTTATCCTTATCTCATGTTATGTTATGTATCTCTTGTTATGTTGTTATCCATGCCTTACATACTTAGTACATTATTCGTACTAACGTCCTTTCTTGTGGATGTTGCATTCATGCCCGCAGGTAGATAGGTAGACGGATCTGATCCTTAGGATCTTCATCAGCGAAATCTCAAGAGTGCTCCATTTGCTTCGGAGCCGCAGTCTATTTGGTATTACTCCTTGTGTATATACTTGTGCATAGCGGAGTCCTGCCCCGTCTTTATGGATTCCTGTATTCTATATAGAGGCTCGTAGACAGATGTATATAGCTAGATGTCCCCTAACATTATTAGTTCATATTGTTGTATAATATTTTGACATGATGGGCATAATTGTTGATGACTATATAGAAATGTGTCGTTATCTTGCGACATATGCCTTTATAGATCATAATAACCATGAGCTATCTTTGTGGTCCACCTAGAGAAGATTATGAAATGTATGTTTAGAGGTGCTCAGTAAGGTAGTTTCGGGTGCTCGTCATGGCCCTCGGGTTGGGTCGTGACAGCTTGCCCTTCACCCAAACCTATATTGAAAAATATATCCTTAATCATATTTCCATCATGTTCGCACATTAACTTAGATAAGTTGTATATCGAAGGATAATTCGGGTTACGAGAATTCCGGCAGCATTTCCCCTATATCATCTACTTCCTCCAAATTCCAAAACAACTCCCAAACATTACTAACAACATCAACAATAACATAGTCAAGATATTACATGACAAGCATATACAAATCCATCCAAAACTTCCTTCAAAAATCAATCCATAAGCCAACAACATCAACATATCAAACTACAACCTTTATACTATGTTTTTCCTTCACTTTAAACCATTAAAGTCCTCCAAGAACAACTCAATTCAACATATACAACAATCACTTATAATCAATGTTCTTATTACTTCAATATGATATTTCATACAAGACTTGTTTCACCTTTCGTCCAATTCAACGTATTACATGATAACCAAGCGAATATATATTCGGATTAACTCAATTCCATAGTTATAAAGGAAGGATCTTACCTTAATATAATTTAGTGAACTCTTGAAAGAGTGGATTCGAAATTCCACCTTCTTCGACTTGTCCCGCGAACAATCACGAGAATTACAATGCTATAATGAACTTCCCAAGCTAGTTAGTATGTAAATTTTGTTGGATTCTTGACCCAAGGAGTTAAAAGTGTTAGGGGAATTATGTGGAGGATTCTAGAGGCTCAAAATATGATAAAAGTGAAGAGAAAAGGTATTTACAGGGTGGGAAAGTCGGTTCCCACCGACTTACCACTTCCCCTTCGCGTTCGCGAGGCCTTGGCTCGCGTTGGCAAAGAGGCTTCTGACAGCCAATTTTGAAATGTTCATAACTTTCTACTCCGATGTGATATCGATAAATGGTTTATTGCATTGGAAACTAGACTGGATGAACTTCAATTTACATAGGTTATGAATTCCATAACTCCTCATATTCTAAGAGATATGCCTCTCTAAAGTTAGACCAAAATTTTTGTCCGAAATTGTGCCAAGTTTTTCCAAAATTTCAACAAACTTAATTCCTTCATTTCACTTGATCCCGAAACCTTTAGACACTTTCTTAGCACTTGTTAAAAGTATTTCTTAACCTTATAAGGATTCCATGACCTCTCCGAACTTGCGTTAGTTTACTTACGACGCGAACGACACAAATTTTTTTGAGATGTAACATACTTCTCCTCTTTAAAAGCATTTATCCTCGAATGTTAAACTCTTAGAGATCTTATGGAAATTTCGATAGAGCTTCCTCTATAACTGTAGTAGTATCAACCTCCAGAAGTGAAAACAAATGCGGATACGTGAATCTCATATCACTATACAACACCCTTGCCAATATTCTCTATACATTAAGAAGGCCCTCGTCAATATCTATCTCATTGAGTGACATTCATCTCTTTTTTACCTTTTCTAACTAATAATATCCCTTTTTAAAACGTTACGCAACATCATCCTTATAACTGATACTCTTTCCGTTTCCGCAATTCCTCTTTCACCTCTTTCTGCTCGTAAATCATTGGCATATTTACACTCAAGGATCATATCTAAACACATACGTACCTTTTCCACTTATTACCTCGAGGGAAAATAACATACAACTCCCATCTAATCATATCGATGACTCATTAATAGAATAAGAGTTACATTTAGTCTTGGCATATACGTATAAGTTGACTTTATTGAGGGAAAAATTGAGGGATGTTCGATAATTAGATACGCTTAGCAGAGAACGAGTGAGAGTATTTGGACTTCATTTCCTCTTTGGCTTCCCATATCATCACTTCCTTACCCTTGCTTTTTCACAACACCTTTATGAGAGTCATAACTTTCGTTCTTGAGTTTTCGGACTTGCCTGTCAAGGATGGAAATTGGCTTTTCTTCATAAGCTAGGGTATCTGTGACTTGCATGTCATTTAATGGTGCAATTCTTGGAGTATATCCAATGCATTTTCTTAACATAGACATACGAAAGACGAGATGAACTACTTTTAATTATGACGGAAGTCCCAGTTCGTAAACTGCTTGACTGACTTTTCGAAGGATCTTATAAGGACCAATGAATCTTGGACTGAGCTCTTCCTTCTTACCGAATCTCATAACACCCTTCATCAACAATATTTTTCATTTTCAAGAATACTCCATCGCCAACTGGAAATTCTAGGTCTCGCTGTCATATTTTGACGACTTAAGCTGTCTTCAGTTGCTCTTGGATCTAACTTTACTTATAATCCTCAAGGGAAGATCCTTTCATCAAACTTACTCCAACTGACTTGAAACGGACAAATCACGCGAATAGTGCCACAATGTAATGTCTAGTACAAGGTATAACATCTAATGTCCTCGAATGTAGGGGGGTTCATTAGTAAAAGCCAATGTATTATAATATAATTCACAATACATACGTAGGACCTGTTACGTATTGAATACCCATAGATATATGTTCTTGAATTCATGATTTTCTGCCTTATTCGAGGTTAGGTCTTGACGAATCATCGCACTTTCGTTTATGTCTCAAATTTTTTGATTTACCTATCTAGACAAAACTCGGGATATCACTTATTGTTACACCTGTAAAATTTCCCCGTTAGCGTACAAGTGAGTAGACTACACACACACACACACACACGTATACGGTGTTTTGATAAGTAAGAAATAGCATTTAATGGTCTTAATTAAGATTTCCAAAGACATTGGAAGTAGGAGACGAAAGTTGCTAAGGGAAAGCGAGTCATAAGTTGTGTGTCGGGCAAGAATTTTGAGTATCGAGTTAATGATGTTCTAATGATGCTTTGGGAAAGAGTTATAACGTTCCTTAGATTGATGTGAAAGTGTTGAACAAGTGTTAAGAAGATTCCATAAGGATCGGAGATCAAACGAAGTGACGAGAACTAGATCAGTGGACTGATAGATTATACGGCTCATTATACGGACCGTATAATGGACCCATAGACCATCATGTTGAAGGTCCCTCACTGGTGGGATTATACGGTCAGTTATATGGACCGTATAAATTTATACGGACCGTATAATGGACCGTATAATGGTCACAGAGATGAGTGAATGAAAGGTCCATTTCACGGTCACTTATACGGACCGTATAAGTGTCCGTATAATAGCCCGACGGATCAGATTCTGAGTTATTAAAAAAGAGACCCAAGTTCATTAATTCATTTTATTTTCACTCCACTTCTCTCTAGAATCCTCTAGAACTCTCTCTACTCTTCATCCATAAGAAAACAAAGGAAATCAAAGATCAATATCAAGAATTCAAGTGAATCAAGTGTATGAAATTCATCAAAGTTCATCCAAGCCAAGAAATTTCAAAGGAAGTGAATTAGGTTTTGGTGCTTAGAAGAGTATTGCCACTCAAGGCTTGTTCCTACAATATCTAAATTAAGATTTATGATCTTTTCATGTTGTTTAAGGTCTTGAGAAGTTGAAACACTTGGATTATAGAACAATGTAGAAAGTGGGTCATAAATGCAAGAATAGTGTCATTATTGAGTAGTAGTTGGGATGAATCATAAAAAAGGATATGTTGTGATTGTAAGTAGGTTATGAATGATATTTAGAATATAGAATAAGCATTGTATGTGAAAGAATGCGATAGTGAACTTTGGTCATGATTATGGAGGAATTGCAGTGAAATTGTGAAATGCGGATAATGCAAATGAATGATGATTATTGTTATGATATTGTGATTGTTGTTATGAACGTTTGGGAGTTGATACGGAATATGGAGAAAGTAGTATAAACAAAGGAAATGCTGCCCAATTTTCTCTAGCTTTAGTAAGCACGTTCTTGTAATTGTTTAGCTAATATTGATACGAATTCCCTTGAAGGTAAGGACGTGAGCATTAAAGGAGAACGAGCAAGCAATAGAATAGTTAAACCACAAAGGTATGTGAGGCTAGTCCTTTATTTCTAAGGCATGAATCTTATGGCATAAATTTCCTCCTTCTTCATGAATGTCCTATCTCCAAGGAAACTAAGAGTTCATGTTCATGAATAGCCATATGAGATAAGAGATATATTATGAGTACGATAATGATGATGATAAGCTTAAGTCTAAAGATTCTAGAGTCCATGCTATGAGGTTCCTATAAAGCTAATGATGCCATCTATAATCTATTGATGTTGATCATTATATACACTCACCTTATGCCCATTTCCTTCAAGGTGAGGCGAGTATGCGTTTATGAATGCTCCATAATTTAATCGGGGGTTCACGACCTTCTGTCACCCCGATAAAGTATAGTCGTCCTTGAGTTTCCATGCATGTATTATGATGAGTATATTATGATGAGCATATTATGATGAGCATATGATGATGATATTACACCGCGCCTAAATGGTCGGGCAGTCACCGCTAAGGCGGGTAGCGTATACACCATGGCCGATGGCATGCCGGCGTACACCACCATAGTGGGCGGCACGAGATGGTACCCGGACGCGGGAGGCCGGACGCAAAAGCACGTTATTGATAATTACACCGTACCTATATGGTCGGGCAGCTTATACATTTATGCATATATGACATGATGATGATTATGACAGTAAGCCAGCATGCATTATTTTTTTTATGATTCAGTCAGTTACAGATTGCTCCTCATTTGATGCCTCTTCATTTCATTGATGTTTCATTATTGTTTATACCTTACATACTCAATACAATATTCTTACTGACGTCCGTTTTCTTTGGACGCTGTGTTCATGCCCATAGGTAGACAGGGAGGTGATCCAGACTCGTAGGAGCTATTAGCTGGTTTGAGAGCACTCCATTTTTCGGAGGTGCCATTGATTATTCTTTTGGTACATATGTATATGTATGTTTTGGGCATGACGGGATCCTATCCCGTCCCTATGTCTAACACTTCAGTAGAGGCTCGTAGATACGCAGTGTGGGTAGTATGGTCTCACAAGTTTGTCATATGTATATGCATGTATTTATATATTATTTTGATAGCCGAAGGGCTCATGTATATAAAATGAATATGTTTCAAATGAAAGTCGTTTTCTATGATTATGAGCATAAGAAGTATGAATGAGTGCAGGATGAGTATAGAAATGAATAAGTGCAGGATGAGTATAGAATGAGTGGTGCTCGGTGGTTAGCCCCGGGTACCCGTCATGACCCTAGTCGGGGCGTGACACTTATCTTCTTAGAAACAACTAGTTTAGGTATCACCTTTTGTAACGGATTCTCTTTATCCTCTCAATATTACCTTATTCCTTGCCTTCTTTGGTTAGTACTTAATAGTGAGGTAGAAATTCTTATCATAAACCCTTTATTCGTCTGTTTATCCATACCTAGGCTCCTGGCCGTACCATGCTCTTCCTTTTTTCTAGTGTTTGACTCTTTATAATTGTCTTCAGGATTGGTTCCTCGAGTCTGGCCTATAGTCTCCTATTGCTGCATCCCTTATCTGAGAGCTCTATTCCGCATTATTTGACTACTAATAATGCCTCCTTCACTGTACATTCTCATTTTGTGCTTCCACACTTTATGCATTATCCACGGAATACATCTGCTTGGATTCAGAACTATAGGTATCAATTTCTATTCGCAATTCGGGTACGCAGCTTACCTCAGTGATTCAGGTCTGCCTGCTTCCCTTTATTTAAGAGTATGTAATCCCCTCACTTGTTCTGACTCACGCCTTGTGTACACAAGTTTGTGTCGTTGTTTCCCCTTTTCTTTATAGTGGTTTATTTCACTAGGTCCCTTTCTCGCGTCACTCCTCCTATAGAGGGATAACTTATCATCTCACCACCATTCCTACCAATTGAGTTCAATACCTATGTACTTAGGATCTATGTCGTGGAATCTCCATGTTATTTCAGTTTCCTACATTCCAGCTCATACTTCTTCCAATGATAAAGTTAAGATTTCGTATTCATATGACTCATCTGCTGCTTTCGGAACAGCTCGCTCAACTTCCTCTTTTTGTGATCTCACTGCATAGTGTCCCTTATATTAGCAGTCTTGAAGTCTTTCGTTGTATAGTTATTTGTTTCTCCTACTGTATAATCTAAGGCCAACCGTATCCCATGAGATCTCTTGTCTTCCTTTAACACCTTTGCGACTCCTTGTTCATAACTAGACATTCTTAGTGTGCTATTTACCTTGCAATCCCTTTACCTAGCTTATTGGTGCTAATCTCCTTGAATCAACATCTTTCTGGCTATCCTTACTATCACGACCCAACCAATGGGCTGTGACGAGTGCCCGATCACTACTGACCAAGCACCCCTAAACTCGTACTTGCTATGTGCTGAATAACCTGGTGGCCCATTTCTAACTTATACCTGAGTGATAGCATCTGCCGTAAAATTTATGCAATAACTCTACCTCGAAACTCATAAATTATATATATATATATATATATATATATATATATATATATATATATATATATATATATATATATATATATATATATATATATAGGCATACGTGCAAAGGATGACAACGCAGTCTGACATGGCCACTACATGTACTGTACATAAAATAAGAGACCACAAAGCTACATGACGTTCCCACTATATACAACTATCTACAGACCTCTATGGAACATAAACTGTAGAAAAGATAGAACAAGGCCCTAGCATACCCACATATCTACATAGCAAAATAGCATACCAAAAAGACACACGGCCCTCGGACCAATGGAGTGCACCGACCGTGGTCGAGGGGAGATCCCACCGGTCCGGATCGTCCGGTCTGCACCGATCCCTGCGGCGGCATGAACGCAGCATCCACAAGAAAGGACGTCAGTACGAACAGTGTACCAAGTATGTAAGGCATGAATAACAAAATAACAAGAAGTGTGGAACATAACATGAGATAAAGAGATAACCTGTACATTTGATTGCCTCATAAGGTGGATATCATGCATGCTTAGCTTTCAAAAGAAAACATTTCTCATATACATATATCATAATAGTGATGCGGAACGTGCAGCCCGATCCATAAATATATTATATTGCTGCGGAATATACCGATCCATATATGTATATTATATTGCTGCGGAACGTGCAACCCGATCCATACCCATATATCCCGCGTTCGGGATGATGTCATAATATACCAACTGATCAGGTGGCTATGTGTATATAATGCCTCGCCCTTTTCCCATATCCCCTATATATATATACACACACACACACACACACACACACACACACACACACACACACACACACACACACACACACACACACACACACACACACACATATACATATATAATGTAAGTAGCATGCATGAGAGCCCAAATAAACGTTACCACTTTATCAGAGTGACGTAAGGTCGGTAACCTCCGATTATATTTTGGAACAATCATCGCTATGTCTCACCTTGAAGGAAGAATGATTATAAGGTGAGATCAACAATAATGAAGAATGTCAAGTAATTCATGAAATAAACTTAATAATCTCATAATAGCATTAAAATCATAAGCCTTGGAACCTCTAGAAATAGGATCATCATCATCATCATCATCATCATCATCATCATTATCATCAAGAAAACATAATCATCTTTAGCGTCATAGGAAACTTTAAGAATCATGAATCGCTAGCTTGTGGGAATAAGGACATCATGGAAAATATGTATGAGTTCACAAGAAAGGAGTCGTCATTGTCATCATAGAAAACATCTTGTCATTAATATCATAAACCTTGAGAACCAGAACCTTCTAGCCTTTCGGGAACCAGGATGTTATGGAAGACATGTGTGGAGTCATAATATAGGAATCATGCCTTTAGAAAGAAAGGGACTAGCCTTAACATACCTCTTGGTCTCCTTGACGATTCAACGTTTATCCTTCCAAGCCCATAAACCTACATATAAGTCATTCATACTATTGTTAGGCTCAAAGTCATACGCTCATCCTAAGTCTTTGATTTAGCTCCTTTTAGGGTCTACCAAAATTTGGGCAGCATCTCCCCTGTTTATATGCCTAGCCTAAAATCACAATTCAACAACCAGCAACAACAACAACAATACCAACATCAAAAACATCATTACCAACACCATTATGTTTCATAAAACATCCCACATGATGTTTTCCAAATTTCTCAACTAAACAACTTGTAGTATGATTATTTAATAGTTTTTCCTTTGAAACTAACCAAGATTAGCATTAATAAGAAGAGATCCATAACTTACTTCCGCTAGTACCGTAATATCTTTCCTTTCCACCTTGAATTTGAGCCAAGACTCATCGCTATACAATTTTATAATCGCAACTATACGCTGTCTGGACCAGAATCCGGGGATTATACTCGATTTTGCGTTAAAATGTGATATGTGGAAGTTGGAGGAAATTTCCAGAAACTTTAGAGGGGTTTAGAAGGTGTTTGAATGGAAAATAAGGGGGTAAACCCCTTTTCAAAACATTCTAGATTCGGGTTTCACCGGCCTAGAAATTGCTCAGCGCGTTTGCGCTGAGTTGGCCCTTAGTCCTCTACGCGTTTCCGCCACTCCCTGGCACATTCGCGCAGACCATTTTCCTGGCCTGCCAGCCCGGCTTGTAACGTCCATATCTCCTTACTCCGATACCGGATCGATAAGCGGTTTGTTGCATCGAATACTAGACTTCATGAACTTCACTTTAGGCTTTTACTTTGCCTCAAAACTCATCCTATTCTAAAAGATATTCTTCCTCCAAATTGGACCAACAACATAAATTTCGCAACTCCTCGGCTTTCCAATCCTCTCACAACTTACTATATGAACTAAGCCTTCATAACCATAGGATAAACGCATGCAATCATATATACCCTTGAAGGCAATTCCAAAATCCATACTTGAAATGACCACTACTTATGAATTTCAACGTACAGAACTATGGGGTGTAACACTTACCTTTAGGGCCTTTGCTCCTCGGGTACACCATTGTCCAATTCTTGTTTCTTTTCCCATTCCCCTTTTATTGCGATCCCGTCACGTACACCTATGTATCCTCTTTCTTTTCCCTTTATGGTTTCCTACTCTTTTTTCATATTGTTCTGACCTTCTTATGGTCTATTGGGCACAATTTTGGTTTGTTGGACGTACATCGCTCATGTGGGTACATATTTCACACTATGGGGTTCCTATATCTCTCAAGTGTTTAGAGAGGCATGCGCGTTTTTACTTCTTACTGCAGGTAACTAGGCATTACTTCCCTTTTTGTCTGGGTAATTGGGCATATAGTACATTCGAGCCTCTAGGTCCGACATTATCAAAATAAGGGAAAGGGTGAAACAGCATATCAGGTTGCCTTGGTTAGTAGCATTTCGCATCTTATTTGCTGGTTGGACGGTACCGAAACTTCGCTATCATTTCCTCGGTCTCTCTTTTCAACCTTAAAGTCCTAGACCTTTCGTTTAATAATTAACATTGGCATTCTAGATCCCAATATACACACATGCATATAATATAAGAAATTTTAATAGAGTGATTTAGTATAACCTGTAGGCGGTCTACTCTGATCCTGAATGTGGGAGCTTCTGTCAGATGCATTGCGAAGCAGAATCCTCCTATTCTCATCAACTACTCTCTTCCTCATGTCCTGACTATCCTCTTCATCCTGTACGTACCCCATAACATATACTGGTGACCTCTGATTAACAGACACCCGGGACTGAGGACTATCCTCCTCTGTCACGCTAACATTCGTAGCGGCCCTAACATAGTGTTCTACCATGGGAGAAACCGGACGTGTAAACTCCTCCTCTGCTCCCCTGACATCTTGCTCAACAGGGCCTGAAGGTGAGAATAAAACCTGTGGTGGGTCACATCTAAAACTGCTCGAACAGGCATCTCATAGGAGCCCTCAGATGGATCCTCCTCAATAAAGGTCATAATCTCAGAAGGGTCTGACTCAATACTGATCTCCGAGGGGTCCGTCTCAATGATAATTTATGAGGGGTCTGTTTCAATAGTATAACTTATATCCCTCCTCTGTTCTGTAACCTCTCAACCTTCATCGTTGGGTGACACGGGTCGAATATCAACCCTTGGGGCCTTCCCCACGCACTTAATAGCTGAAATTTTTCTCTTCATCCGCAATACTACAAAACGGAGCAAATGGATCAGGAACGAATTTTTCGACATTCTTGGCTCTATCGCACGTTCTAGATTATGAAGAAAAGAAGTACTACGAAATGTCCTGTAGCCTCCTGTTTATAAGTATGGCGCGCTTCATACCAATAAATAAGACGCTACTAGACACGGCTCATAGACACTTCTAGGACTGACCTGCTCTGATACCAAGTTTGTCACAACCCATCGAGGGGCATGACGGGCACTGGCCCGTAGGTCGGATACCACCTGGCGTAACATATACCATGAATATCATATAATATAACTCGAAGGACACCTGTACGCAAAAAATGGACAAATATAGAAATATGCAATAATCCAACATATATATATACATAAGCGAGCCGATAAGGCCGCTACATCATCATGAATGTCATAAAGCCGGCAAGGCTATCAAGAGAATATCAAAACCCAAAACAAGGCCGACAAGGCCATACATAACATCTTTATACCCCACTGTGTCTATGAGCCTCTAAGAGTACATATACATGACATACTGGACAGGACATGGACCCGTCATATCCAAAAGTAACATATGCATAACATGTGAACATAGCATATACCAAAATAAGCAAGTCCGGAGGAATGACACTTGCTGACGTCGCTGAGCTGTAAATCCTACTGAAGAGGTCCTCCGCTCTGCTGTCAGGACCTCATAAAGACGAAATTCAGCGTCCCATGTAATGGGACGTCAGTATAGATAAAAGTACTGAGTATGTAAGGTAGGAAAGTAATGACATCAGTAAAATATAAATGTAAACATAGGAGAATAGTGATAACTGGTAACCAGTGACATCTGAAACCATACAATATGCCATGCATGAGAAAATCATTTTTCCTATTCAAGTAAATATACATAATTTATATATATATATATATATATATATAACTTACCCGGCCCTAGTGGGACTCGATATGAAGCGTACCCGGCCCTTTCGAGACTCGGTGTGAATCATACCCGGCCCTTTCGGGACACGGTGTGAAACGTACCCGGCCTTTGCAGGACTCGATGTGTATATCATCATCCTCCCCGCATTCGGGGTTTCTCGCGTCCAGGAAAACATCATCATATCATAACGTACCCGGCCCTAATGGGACTTGGTGTGCATATCTAACTTATCAATTGTTACACATCTACATGTCGTACCTGGCCGACCATAGCGCGGCTCGGTGTGAGTAGAATAGTGCATACATATATACATATATATAATGCATGAGGAGTCAAAGAAGTGACATTGGGCCTTTCGGAGTGACGTAAGGTCGTTATACCTTCGAATATATTATGGGACACATATCGAGGCCAAGAAATGACTCAAATGATAATACTCACATTAACATCATAAGGATCTTTCATAAAGTATACAGATGGTTCAATAGGAGTCAATGAACGACTTAGCTAGGAACGTTTACATAATTTCGTAAAATATCAGAAATTCCGTAAAATAGGAATTTTCGGAAGAATATGCATCTTTCTCAAAATATATGTACTTCTCATAAAATACATATTTTTTGTAAAAATATATATATATTTCGTAAAATGTAGAAAATCCGGAATAGACTCGAATGGAATGATAATGCACGCTAGGGGTTCTATTGATTCGTGCCAAGGAAAGAGATAGCGAAAACCTTACATACCTTATTTGTCAAGCTGCCACTCAAAAAAAATCCTTTATTCCGATGCTTGCCCTTCACACGAACCTATATTGAAAAATATATCCTTAGTCATATTTCCATCGTGTTCATACATCAACTTAGATAAGTTGTATATCGAAGAATAATTCGGGTTACAAGAATTCGGGCAGCATTTCTCCTATATCATCTACTTCCTCCAAATTTCAAAACAACTCCCAAACATTACTAACACGATCAATAATAACATAGTCAGGATACTACATGACAAGCATACACAAATCCGTCCAAAACTTCCTTCAAAAATCAATCCATAAGCCAACAGAATCAACATATCAAACTACAACCTTTATACTATGTTTTTCTTTCACTTTAAACCATTAAAGTCCTCTAAGAACAACTCAATTCAACATATACAACAATCACATATAATCAACATTCTTATTACTTCAATATGGTATTTCATACAAGACTTGTTTCACCTTTCGTCCAATTCAATGTATTACATGATAATCTAGCGAATATAAATTCAGATTAACTCAATTCCATAGTTATAGAGGAAGCATCTTGTCACAACCCAAACCGATGGGCCATGACTAGTGCCTGAGCTGGGCACCCATATACGACCCGCTAGATATAATCCGACTGAAACTGAAAACAATATGGCACTCTGTAAAAGCATGTTGTGAACTCATCTTGTCATACATCAGAAAGAACCTCTCTCCTGAGAAGTCACAGTTAACCAAAACATAACAAATATGCAAGCCGACAAGGCTGCCACTATACATGGGGACATCCAAGACGAACTACATCGATATAGCTGACCAAGCCGTATATACACAACCTACATATGTCTACAAACCTCTAAGAGTATAACAAAGTATACGTTAAAAGGATCTGTACCAAAATAACTCAAGCTCCAGAACAATGGAGCTCTCAAGCGGCCGGCGTGTCCTAAGCCGAGGATCACCAACCGAGTGTCCGTACTCGCGGGTACGAAACGTGTACCCCCGAAGAAAAGGGGGTCAGTACGAATAGTGTACTGAGTATGTAAGGCATGAAATCAACATATACATAAAATCCTGGGAAACATTTGAGGCGTGTCAATGAATGGGCAAAATAAATGCATCAGTATAGCTATATCAAGGAAACACATATATCCATAAAAATATCACAACAAAGGCCACAGCGTCACCCTCTGTCAACTGTGCCATATATATACACATCACAACAAAAAGTCACGTCACATTTGTCCATTAATCGTGCCATACATATACACATCACAACAAAGGCCACAGCGCACCCCTGTCAACTGTGCCATATATATACACATCACAACAAAGGCCACAAGACACCCCCGTCAATCGTGCAAAAATATATATATACACGCCACAACAAAGGCCACAAAGACACCCCCCGTCAACCGTGCTATATATATATACACATCACAACAAGGGCCACAGCATCACCTCCTGTCAACTGGGCCTTGTAATACAATACAAAGGTCACAGTGTCACTCCCTGACAACTGTGCCTTACATTTACACGAAGAATGAAAATGAGTGCAGTGCATAATCAAAATGAAATAAGAGCTCTCTGTGATGTCACAAAGTAGCCATATACATATATTATACTCATGGCATGCATAGGAGTTCAAATGAAAACTATCGCTCTATCCCACCTTAGAGGAACAATTTATAAGGTGAGATCAACAACAATGAAATAAATCGAGAAAATCATGAAATAGCTTAACATTTTCATATCATCGTTGAAATCATATTTGAGACCTTTAAGCATAAAATTATTCTCACGTAACCCTCATAAAACATTCTCATTTTTAGCATCATAAGAAGCTTTAAGAGTCATAAACTTCTAGCTTTTGAAATCAAGGAGGTTATGAAAACACTTATGGAATCATACCATAGGAATGATGCCTTTGAAAAAAAAAAGACGAGCCTTAACATACCTGTTCGACTTCCTACTAGTTACGCTTATCCCCCCGAGATTGTAAATCTACATTCGAGAGCAATTACACTAACGTTAGACTCATCACTGTACACTTGTCCTAAGTTTTCAAATTAAACTATTTTATATCCTGTCTGAAATCAGGCAGCATCTCGCCTGTTTATATGCCTAGCCCGAAATCTCAATTCAGCAACCAACAACAACAACAACCATACCAACATCAATAATATCATTTCCAACACTAATATATACCATAAAACAGCCCACATGCTGTTTTTCAACTTTCTTAACCAACCCACTTACTATACAATTATTTAACCACTCTACCTTCGTGAATGAACCGGTATTAGCGTAAATAGAAAGAGATCCATACCTTAATCTTGTTGAAGTAGCAACATCTCCAATATCCGCTTTGAATTCACATCAAAATCCACTGCAAAACAAGACTACAATCACAACCACGCGCTATCCGGACCTAAACTAATATTCCGTCACTTGAAAATCGCTCACTTTTCGGTATCCTCACTCTCCCTACTGATTTCTGGAATTTTCTGGGAAAAAATCTGGTGAAAAAGGGGGGTTTTACCCCTTATATAAGGGTCAAATTCGGGTCGGGGTCACTATAGCAAAATACTGTAGCAAGTCGGTATCGCAAGCGTCATCGTAGCACGCATTTCTGCTTTGTCAGCCGAACTTGTAACGTCCATAATTCTCTACTCCGATGTCCTATCAATGAGTGGTTTGTTGCGTTGGAAACTAGACTCGACAAACTTCATTTTAGGATTTTGTTTCACTTCAAAACACTTAATATGCGAAGAGATATTCATCCCCCAAGTTGGACCAAAATTTTCACACAAAACTTCACCCATCCTTTCTCCAAAGTCGTACTACTCCATTTCTTCCACTCATTTCCTTATAAAACCTTCCGGTATACCTTATATACATCCTTCACTCATTAAATATACTTAGTAATGCTTGCTCCTTACATTTCAAAGTGTTTTTACTTAACCGTAACTCAACGTACTTATGTTTTAAATTTGATAAGTGCTTCTTCGAAGATACGGGGTGTAACAGATCTTGCCTTAATAGACTTTAGTGAACCTTTGAAAGAGTGGATTCAAAATTCCACCTTCCTCGACTTGTCCCGCAAACAATCACGAGAATTACAATGCTATAATGAACTTCCCAAGCTAGTTAGTATGTAAATTTTGTTGGATTCTTAACCCGAGTTAAAAGTGTTATGCCAATTATGTGGAGGATTCTAGAGGCTCAAAATATGATAAAAGTGAAGAAAAAAGGTATTTATTGGGTGGGAAAGTCGGTTCCCACCGACTTACCACTTCCCCTTTGCATTCGCGAGGCCTTGGCTCGCGTTCGCGAAGAGGCTTTTGACAGTCAATTTTGAAACGTCCATAACTTTCTACTCCAATGTGATATCGATGAATGGTTTGTTGCATTGAAAACTAGACTCGATGAACTTCAATTTACATAGGTTATGAAATCCATAACTCCTCATATTCTAGGAGATAAGCCTCTCTAAAGTTGGACCAAAATTTATGTCACGACCCAACCCCGTAGGTCGTGACTAGTGCCCGAGCTGGGCACTCGCACCCTCTACTAACCATAACCCGCTCCTAGCAAACATATTAGGAATTTATACATACAAAAAGGTACGGTGACGCGTGTACTTTTA
Source organism: Lycium ferocissimum (assembly GCF_029784015.1). Lineage (NCBI taxonomy): Eukaryota > Viridiplantae > Streptophyta > Magnoliopsida > Solanales > Solanaceae > Lycium > Lycium ferocissimum. Next base: position 18,807,928 of record NC_081348.1, read on the forward strand.
TGCATATATTATACATACAACCGGAAAATGTACAGAACGCAAACACAACTGAACAGCGCTACCCACAACCCACATGTATGTCTACAGACCTCTAAGAGTAATAACAGAACCATATGACGGGACAGGGCCCCGCCGTACCCTGAATGAACATACACAAACATATAACAAAAGAGTCTGTACCAAAATATGGGCTCCGGACAAGGGAGCACTCCAAAGTGGCTGAGCAGGAATCCTAAGCTGGCGACTCACCCAAACGAGTATTTGTACCGCGGCATGAAACGCAGCCCCGAAGAAAGGGGTCGACGAAATATGTACCGAGTATGTAAAGTATGAGATACAGAAAGTGAGGTCATAACTGGAATAAGGAGTACAGAAAGTGAGCATAATAATCGGAATACCAAAATGCTTACATCAGAAGTACAAACCATACACAAAAGTCTAGAAACATATATAGTGATCAGAATACCAGAGTGCTTACTCCTGAACATAAATTATGCATGTCGATCACCGGAAATCATATGCGAAGTACAGAAAACAAGTATAATAATCAGAATGCCAGAATGCTTACTTCTGAACACATATCATACATATCAAAACATATATCACATGCGGTCCATAATGGGAAACGGCGGACGGAACATGGTCTCCCCTCCTGTCTTGGGCGCCATAACTCATCATACTTCGGAAGTTTTGCATATCTCCGAACACATCATCCTCCGTATCACATCATAATTCAGAACTCATCATACTTCGTATCATAGCATATATCAAAACTCATCATACTTCGGAAAACTCATCATACTTCGGAATTTAACAAATGCGCACGATACATACCGGCCCGGGACTCGGTGAAGGAATTAACAATAATGTGCACGAGCAGAATCGTGAGAGTTATATGCAATCTAAAACGTTTATAAACCACACACAATATAAACATTTACAAAGGCTTAATAAATTAATCGAAACGAACCATTATTTACAAATTAGGACAATAGTCCAATCAAGTTTCTTCCGAATGTCACTCGGGGCATATCAAATAGAACTCTAGAAATCATAGCTACGTATCGGAATCATATGCATAACAATCTTTATTTTAGGCTCGGTACATAAGTAAGTAGTCATACTCGGGGGGTCAGGATAATAAACATACTAGGTTTTTTTTTTTAAAAAAAAAAAAAACGTTAGAATTATACAAAGGAAAGTCTCGGGGGTCCACGGACGGGTATCAACCCCGCTCGAGCCCGCCTATGAAAGTTAGGGGATATCACTCATTATGGAACCTCCTACGAGTGTTTTGAAGCGATCCGAGCTAGAAATACTACGAAAGTTACGGTCGTTCGTAGTTACGAAATCCTTTAGGAACAAAATTCCCTAGGTAACATTTAAAATTCAATCATACAAAGGAAACAAGGGTCATGACATGACTACATTAAAGGGTTAACATCAAGAGGTGAACAAAAGTCGTAAACACGCTCGGATCGTAAGAATAGAAGTTCCCTGAGGCTCGTATGATTTTTCCCTTACATCTAAGACATGCCAAAGAAAGAAAGGGTGAGCTTTACATACCTTGTCCGCTCTCCAAGCTAATCCAAACCTACGTCGTGGACTTCCCAAGATCTACAATGCGTCATTAAATGCCAAACATTAGCTAAAGGCACTTAAGAGTTCAATTCCAACTAATACTTAATCTACAGAAATTTGGGCAGCATTTCCCCTGTAAATGCAACACCCCGAGAATTCAACTCGGCCAAATTCATCAACAACAATACCAACAAACATTCTAACAACATCAATCATTAATTCCAAACGCATTCTAACATTAACAACCTTCTTTCACATAATGCGACGACATTCCAATTATATTCAAGTAGTAATCCGAAACCATTCAAACAATATTCAAGAACACTTTAAACAATTCACACGATATTTCCAACAACCCAACCAACGTACCATCTCACCCGAAACTACCCCAAACCCGAGAGCAACACAACAACCCATTTCTTTCTTCCAAATTCATCAAATTCGCCAACAATCCACACTTTTACAATGTCATCTCCACAAATGCACAAATTACATAAGAATCACATTTAAGGTGCCAAACGCCCCACATCAATTACAACTCCAACTTAGATCATTAAACCCTCATTTTCATTATAGAACTCACAACAACAACACCTAAAACACTAAGTAACATTAATTCGTTCCTTGTCACACAACACCACCCACATTCGGCCAACACACCCCCATGCAAATTTCATGATTTTTATTCATTTCAACACACTACAACAACCAACATGCTACATAGGATTAATTCTTCACCCCTACACAATACCATACACCCGCGCTACAACACCACACACACGGCTACAACTTCAACATGCAATATTTCATAAGTTTCATCCATTTTTACATACTACAACATACACAAACCATGCATAACATATAAAGAGAAGATTAAACCTTACCTTCTTCACTCTCTTCCTCACTTCGGCTATGGCTTGTTCTTACAAGAATAAGTGGTTTGCTTGTTCCAACAACCACTCCACGTTGTAGAGGACCTTTTAATTGGTGGAAAAACTAGAAGAAAATATTTTTTGTGATCAATTTCTCCTTGCTCCTTTTCGGTTTAGCTATGGACGAATGGCCCCTTATTGTTTTCTCTCCAAGTTTCTTGAATATTCTAAGGGTGAAGATGATGAAAATGATCCCTTAGTCATATTTTTATAACATGTATTAAACTTCCATGTGGCCATGGCCCACACTCACATGGCCGGCCACCTCCCTCTTAGTTCATGAAATATTTATTTTCCTTATATTCACTTTTAGTCCCAAATTTCTTTAATATTCCATGCCAACAAGTTCATAAGCACTTATGCCTTAAAACAAGATCGTGGTAAAAAATCCCGACTTCGTATCCCGGAATAGTCTTGCGCCTAACTTTTCATGGTTGACTCGGATTATCCCGACGTACAAAATACGGGCTATAACATCCTTCCCCCCTTTAGAACATTCGTCCTCGAATGTTCAACTGATCTCATAAGGTCTTATAGGGATCTCGGGGGGTTTCCTTTATTGCTATAGTATGCAACCTCATCTACCGATCATATTCCTTCTTTACCTCCTTTTCCGCTTCTCAAGTCATCTTCCACTCAACTTGGAGCACCTTAAACACACTGCCTCGGTTTATCTCTTTATCTTTGATTCAACTCTTCTATTGTCCCTTCTTTTACTCACCCCTCTACTGTTCTCCCTTCCTACTACCGGAGGTTTTTCTATTTTTCTCTCTTATTACCCCTAGGTTGCCGTGTTATTAGCGAACCACCCTATTGTTCACATCTTGGTCTCTAATCCAGCACAGTAGCGTTACCTTTCACTATATTTCTATAAGCCACTCGTTATCATTCTCTTATCGTATTCCCCTTTAAGCCTCCACCTTTCACTGCTATATCATTTAGGACCGCTATAACTAATTCCCAGCACTATCTTAATCACCATCCTAGCTTCTGGACTTTTTTTCAAACTTGTCTCGGCGAGGAATCTTACCTGTAGCCCGAGTATCCGTATCAAATATACTGTAACGTTGTTTGTCTCTCTCTTACATTTGCATTTCTTATCCGCTTCCCCCCTTTAGGGGTGTACTTATATTATTACCTTATTATATTTGCCTTATGTCCTCATTTCCCCAATCTCAATTAGGCGGCACTTTTATTCCGACACTCTACTCTCATTGCCATCCTTCTACTCACTTCCTTTCTTCTCCAAATATCATTGTGCTAATGCTTCCCAGCCTAACCTATGGTGATATGGCATCAGCTTGCCTTGTGACATTTGGGTCATTTTTTTTCTCACCTGGACTTCGTTACCCTGTCCGATTAATGCCTTCCACATACCGCCACGTTGGTTGTCGAAACACACATATCCGCTAATATAATCCCGTACGGGGTATCAGGTACATACTTATATAGGCATAACTGCTACTATCTCATTCACAAGTTATTCCCAACATTGTTCCAACTCATCCTAATCCTAAGCCGTGATGCACCTCCCCTTACCGGTCTAATCCACCTCGGCCTACGCGACCTCTTAAGGTCTCCGCCAACTCTATATACTCTAATTTCCCTTAGACTACTCTATCTTCCCATTTGGCTTGCCTGTATCCGACCCTTTTAGGATTTTTAGTAGACTTCCCAGGGGTCACCCATCCTGAAATTTCTCTCACTCTAGCACGCTTAACCTCGGAACTCCGATGGAATACGATGCTCTAATGCTAGTATAATCGCGTCCACCTCACCGCGTGATTTTCATCACATAATTTGGAGTAAGGTAAAGTCTTAATAGGGTTCCGAACGCTCTCATAGCACAATTACTATTTTAGCCCTCTTTCGATTCTACATATTCACCTTTCACCTATGGGTACAACTATTTTCCGTCTTAGTCTCCCCAGGTTTCCAATGGCGACGGACACATCTTGATCGCCGTTATTTATAGATACTCAGTTATCGGCTTTCGAATTTCTACCTGTCGCTATTAAATGACATTCACACAAGAATACACACACATAAAACATTACAATAGAGGCTCATATTGTTATATCCCGCATTTTTGTACGTTGAGACAATCCGGTTTAACTATGGAAAGTTAGGGACAAAACCATTCCGGGATACAAAGTCGAGACTTTTGATCTTCGATTTGATTTCGAGTCATAAGTTGTTCATGAGTTTGTTGGTATGGAACACTTAGGAAAATTTGGGACCAAAAGTGATATAATTGGAAGTTGAAAATCATGCATTATTTGGCCCTTTGGCCGTGCAACATTGAATGGTCCCACACACTTTGTGGATAATTTTAATTGGTCCAACACATGTGTGTGGGCCATGAACACATGTGCAATTCTTGTGGGAGCTTAAAAGATGAAGTCTAAGTCATCTTATATCATTTCAACACTTAGAAAAAAAAAAAGAACAAGAAGTTGAAGAACTTGAGGCTCTCGGCCAAAGGAGCCAAAAATTGAAGTTCAATTCAAGCCTTCCCAAAAATATTTCCTTGTTACAAAACCACTAATTTGAGGTCCCTAAGTAACGTGGAAGCGTTGTTCGGGTCATCCAATCACCCGTTGTGTAAATCGCAAACCCTAAGCCACTTGGGGAGTTGAAGAAGAAAGGTAAGATTTGATCATGTTTTATGTATTATAAAGGTTGTATGTATGTTGTAGTATGTTGAAATGGATGAAAATTATGAAATATGGCATGTTGGAGTGAAGGTGGTGTGTAGTATGTAGCCGTGTGAGGTGTGTGTGTGTTGTGTTATGGTTAAGTGATGAATTAAGTTCTATGTAGTATGTTAATTGTTGTAGTGTGAAGAAATGAGTAATAATTATCAATATGTGCATGTTGGTATGTTGGCCGAAAATGGGTCATGTTATATGACAAAGAACGCATTAATGTCGCTTAGTGTTTTAGTGGTTGTCGTAATGAATTCTATGTTGGAAATGAGCTTTTAATGATTCAAGATTGATGTTGTAAATGTATGGGCTGATTTGGAGGTTATTGTACATTTAATGTAATTTGTATATTGATGAGAATAGCATTGTTAGAATGTGAATTGTGGATGCAAATCATGATTTGAAAATGAGGAATGTGTTAAAGTGAGGTTCTCGGGTTTGGGGACTGATTTCGGGTGAATTGGAGCCATTGTTGGATTGTTGGAAATGTTGTATGAATTGCTTGGAATGTCTTTAAATATTGTTGGTATGGGTTCGGGTCAGTATTTTAATGTATAAGCGTCGATGTTGGCTTGAAGGTAAGCCGTTGAATTGAATTTATGAATGTTGTTGAATGATGGAAAAGAGGCTTATTAATGTTACATTGCCTTTTGGGTTGATTATTGATGTTGCTAGGTTGGTTGTTGTTGTTGTTGTTGTTGATTTTGGCCGAGTTAAATTCTCGGGTGGCCTATTTACGGGGAAATCCGCCCAAATTTCTGTAGAATTAAGGGCTAAATTGGAATTAAATGCCCAAATGTCTCTAGCTAATGTTTGGCATATCATGACTTGTTTGTAGACCTTGGGCAGCCCGAGACGTAGGTTGGCATTATCTTGAGTTTGAGCTAGCGTTGAGTGCGATCGAGGTATGTAAAGCGCAACCCTTCCTTCTTTTGGCATGCCTTAGTCTTAAATAGGCTATGATACGAGCCTCGAGGAGACTCCATTCTCGCGATCCGACCATGTCTGTGATTATTATTTGTTTCTTGGTCTTTGTATGCATGATATGATGAAATATTGGTCCCTATGTCTTTTGTATAACTAAGTTTCAAGAGTTGCATAAAAAGTTGGTTTTTAAAAGAGTTTGTTCCTAAACGATTCCGAAAACTACGAAAGTCCGTAACTTTCACAGACAGAACCGGATCGCCTCGATGTGCTCAAAAATGATTCCATGACGTATGATGACTATGTTTTCCATAAGCGGGCCCGGCTCGGGTCAACACCCGTCCGTGGGTCCCGCGACTTTCCTTTACGTACTTCTGACGACTTTTGAAAGAATATGATACGATTATGATCCCGATTTCAAGTACGATCGCTTGCTTACCTTTTGAGTTATGATAATGATCTCACGCATATGATTTGGTTACATAACTATAGTTTCTGAAATTCGGGTTGATATGTTCCCGAGTGGTATTCGAAAGGAAATTCGATTTGACTATTGTCTTGGTTTCAAAATAATAATTCGCTTCGACTATTCTATTGAGTCTGTAATGACGACTATGTTCTTGTCTTCCACAAGCTATGTTATGCGATCTTGACACGTACCTACAATTTCTAAAGCACTACTTGATATGTTCTCGAATGATTTTTGGAAGAAACTTGATTTAACCGTTATTTAGCTTTAAAATGAGATTTCGATTGACTATGTTGTTGAGCCTCGTGATGATGATTTGTGTATGTGGTTCCTCACTACCCCGTTCGTGTGCACTATGCCGTATTCCGAAGTATGACGTCTAATCCGAAATACGTGTGTGATATGAAGTTCGATATGATATGTGATAACAGGATGATATGACGATTCTATACACCGAGTCCCTCACTAGAGGGCCGGGACACGCTATGTATATGATGATATGATGATGACATGATTCTATACACCGAGACCCTCACTAGGGGGCCGGGACACGCTATACACCGAGTCCCTCACTAGAGGGCCGGGACACGCTATATGTATGTATATATGGGATGATGATATGATCTTACTTACCGAGTCTCTCGTTAGAGGCTGTGGACACGTTATATGTATACGCATGTGCGGAATGATTGTCCGATCGGAATATGATATGGACATGTATGATTTATGTTTCGGAGGTAAGTTTTGTGGTTTCTGGGTATTGTATTCATGTTTTCTACTCCTTATATAAAGTACGACTCTGCCTACTGTATTTCATGCTTTACATGCTCGGTACATATTCCGTACACACGTGTGTGTACAAACGCACGCTCGGTGATCCGCCGCCCAGGACAAAGCTTTGGAGTGCTCTCTTTATTCCGGAGCCCACATTTTGGTATATACTCGTCCGTTGTATATGTATGAGTTTGTTTAGGGGTACGGCGGGGCCCTGTCCCGTCATATGATTCTGTTGGTCTGTTTAGAGGTCTGTAGACATATATGTGGGTTAGGCCTATCCTGTACAGGTGTGTTTATATGTTGTATGTTCTGGGCAATCCTATTCGTCGTGGCAGCCTTGTCGGCTTGCTTTTGTATATGTCTTGGGCCGACGAGCCACTTGATAGCCTTTCCGGCTTCTGATATGTATATATGTTTGCATTTGAGACAGCGTCTGACATTGGTATGCGTATAAGCTATCTGTTTGTGATTCGGATTTGATGAATGTGTTTGGGTGCCCAGCTCGGGCGCTAGTCACGGCCTACGGGGTTGGGTCGTGACACATATACCTGTATTCACATCTGGTGTCGCCTCCTGGTCCTGTCGGCTAGTCAGAGCATATATGCGGTTCGAAGGATAGAACCGAAACTCGCCACGACCCCGACCGCGTCCCGCATACTCCGCCCGCAGGCGCATGGCTACGGAAGGAAAGGATGAACCGGCAACTGATCCGTAAGCTGAGCTGCACCACCCGGACCACCTCTGTACGGACACTCTCTTATAACATGGCCCCCGACGGCCACAAAGCAAACAGCACCCAAGCACGGTAACACTCCCCCGGATGTTGTCCCCCACAGTGAGAACACCGAGGTATGGGTGGCCTCGACTGGCCGGAACCTCTATCCACCTGCGATCCTGAAGCCCTGGAGCTCTGACCAGCTCCTGAATACCCTGTACTAGTCGGCCTCCTATCCGCGAACCGTGGAGGCATACTCTGGGCTGGCCGAGAAGAATACCTATCATACTGCTGCGGAGGCTGCCCGCCACGGGGCCCCCCGGAATACCCAGCCGATCTAGCCCTCTTGGGCCTGCTCCTATCATAGTCCCGGTCGGGCTGACGCCCTCGGTGTCGATCCTCCATGCCCTGGGCGTATGCCTGTACCCGTGCAATATCCATGTCGGGCTGAGAAGCCATCTCCATACAGCTATCGATCAAATAACTATCCAGCCCCATCACATACTGGTGCACTCTATCAGCCATGTCGCCCACAATATGAGGCGCGTATTCAGCCAAAGAGTCAAACTCAAGGCTATACTCCCGGACACTCCTGCCGCCCTGCCTCAAATGTAAGAATCTGTGAACCCTGGCTCGCCTCGTCTCTGGGGGCAGAAAATGGCCAAGAAAAGCCTTTGTGAACTCATCCCATACAGCTGGTGGGGCACCCTCGCCTCTGGACAGCTCCCAGGACTCGTACCAATTAGCAGCTATATCATACAACCGATACGACGCCAACTCGACAGACTCAGTCTCGGAAGCCCTGATAAGCCGCAGCGTACGCTGCATCTGTCTGATGAACTCCTGGGGGTCCTCCTCGGGCTTTGACCCGAAAAACTCTGGCGGATTATAGGTCAAGAAATAGCGAGCCCTCTGACTGTCACGTCTGTCCGCATGATCATCTCCTGATCCATGTCCCTGAACCAGCCCCGCCACCAATCTAGTGAGCAGCTAAACTGCGTCCCTCATAGCCCTGTCCTCCGCCCCTAACTTGGGAGCTGGAGGCTCGGGCACTCGAACCTCGGGAGCTGGCGGTGGAGCCGCCCCCTGGTCTACAGCTGCTGCTACTCCAAGTCCCTCCGACAATGGCGGTGTGGCGTAACCGGGCCGTCGGGGGCACAATCTCGGCACAAAGCTCGGCACGGGCCCTAGTAACCCTCCGGGCCTGGCTAGTCTCCCCCGTTGTAGTAGACTTGCCCTTCTGGGCAGCTATGGCCTTCCTCGGAGGCATCGCTGAAAACATAACAATTCATCAGAAAGGAACCGTCCTAATAATACAGCTCTATCGCACGATCTAAGATCAGAAGGAAAGATAACATCCTAAATATCCTGTAGCCTCCTGTTTATAGATGTGGTGCATAACACACCGATAAACAGGACTCTACTAGACACGGTCTGTAGACATTCCGAGGACGAACCGCTCTGATACCACTTCTGTCACGACCCAACCCCGTAGGTCGTGACTAGTGCCCGAGCTGGGCACTCGCACCCTCTACTAACCATAACCCGCTCCTAGCAAATATATTAGGAATTTATAGATACAAAAAGGTACGGTGACGCGTGTACTTTTATGCGTATATTATACGTACAACCGAAAAATGTACAGAACGCAAACACAACTGAACAGCGCTACCCACAACCCACATGTATGTCTACAGACCTCTAAGAGTAATAACAGAACCATATGACGGGACAGGGCCCCGCCGTACCCTGAATGAACATACACAAACATATAACAAAAGAGTCTGTACCAAAATATGGGCTCCGGAAAAGGGAGCACTCCAAAGTGGCTGAGCAGGAATCCTAAGCTGGCGGCTCACCCAAACGAGTATCTGTACCTGCGCGGCATAAAACGCAGCCCCCGAAGAAAGGGGGTCAGTACGAAATATGTACTGAGTATGTAAAGTATGAGATACAGAAAGTGAGGTCATAACTGGAATAAGGAGTACAGAAAGTGAGCATAATAATCGGAATACCAAAATGCTTACATCAGAAGTACAAACCATACACAAAAGTTCGTAAACATATATAGTATCGAGAGAATACAGTGCTTATGAACATAAATTATGCATATCACCGGAAATCATATGCGAAGTACGTAAAACAAGTATAATGGAACCCGAATGACTTCTGAACACATATCATACATATCAAAACATATATCACATGCGGTCCATAATGGGACTCGGCAGACGGAACATGGTCGCCCCTCCTGTCTTGGGCGCTATAACTCATCATACTTCGGAAGTTTTGCAAATCTCCGAACACATCATCCTCCGTATCACATCATAATTCAGAACTCATCATACTTCATATCATAGCATATATCAAAACTCATCATACTTCGGAAAACTCATCATACTTCGGAATTTAACAAATGCGCACGATACATACCGGCCCGGGACTCGGCGAAGGAATTAACAATAATGTGCATGAGCAGAATCGTGAGAGTTATATGCAATCTAAAACATTTATAAACCACACACAATATAAACATTTACAAAGGCTTAATAAATTAATCAAAACGAACCATTATTTACAAATTAGGACAATAGTCCAATCAAGTTTCTTCCGAATGTCACTCGGGGCATATCAAATAGAACTCTAGAAATCATAGCTACGTATCGGAATCATATGCATAACAATCTTTATTTTAGGCTCGGTACATAAGTAAGTAGTCATACTCGGGGGGTCAGGATAATAAACATACTAGGTTCTTTTTTTTTTTTTTTTTTTTTTAAAACGTTAGAATTATACAAAGGAAAGTCTCGGGGGCCCACGGATGGGTATCAACCCCGCCCTAGCCCGCCTATGAAAGTTAGGGGATATCACTTATTATGAAACCTCCTACGAGCGTTTTGAAGCGATCCGAGCTCGTCTATGAAAGTTACGGTCGTTCGTAGTTACGAAATCCTTTAGGAACAAAATTCCTTAGGTAACATTTAAAATTCAATCATACAAAGGACACAAGGGTCATGACATGACTACATTAAAGGGTTAACATCAAGAGGTGAACAAAAGTCGTAAACACGCTCGGATCGTAAGAATAGAAGTTCCCCGAGGCTCGTATGATTTTTCCCTTACGTCTAAGACATGCCAAAGAAAGAAAGGGTGATCTTTACATACCTTGTCCGCTCTCCAAGCTAATCCAAACCTACGTCGTGGACTTCCCAAGATCTACAATGCGTCATTAAATGCCAAACATTAGCTAAAGGCACTTAAGAGTTCAATTCCAACTAATACTTATTCTACAGAAATAAAGCATTTCCCCTGTAAATGCAACACCCCAAGAATTCAACTCGGCCGAATTCATCAACAACAATACCAACAAACTTTCTAACAACATCAATCATTAATTCCAAACGCATTCTAACATTAACAACCTTCTTTCACATAATGCGACGACATTCCAATTATATTCAAGTATTAATCCGAAACCATTCAAACAATATTCAAGAACACTTTAAGCAATTCACACAATATTTCCAACAACCCAACCAACGTACCATCTCACCCGAAACTACCCCAAACCCGAGAGCAACACAACAACCCATTTCTTTCTTCCACATTCATCAAATACGCCAACAATCCACACTTTTACAATGTCATTTCCACAAATGCACAAATCACATAAGAATCACATTTAAGGTGCCAAACGCCCCACATCAATTACAACTCCAACTTAGATCATTAAACCCTCATTTTCATTATAGAACTCACAACAACAACACCTAAAACACTAAGTAACATTAATTCGTTCCTTGTCACACAACACCACCCACATTCGGCCAACACACCCCATGCAAATTTCATGATTTTTATTCATTTCAACACACTACAACAACCAACATGCTACATAGGATTAATTCTTCACCCCTACACAATACCATACACCCACGGCTACAACACCACACACACGGCTACAACTTCAACATGCAATATTTCATAAGTTTCATCCATTTTTACATACTACAACATACACAAACCATGCATAACATATAAAAGAGAAGATTAAACCTTACCTTCTTCACTCTCTTCCTCACTTCGGCTATGGCTTGTTCTTACAAGAATAAGTGGTTTGCTTGTTCCAACAACCACTCCACGTTGTAGAGGACCTTCCAATTGGTGGAAAAACTAGAAGAAAATATTTTTTGTGATCAATTTCTCCTTGCTCCTTTTCGGTTTAGCTATGGCCGAATGGCCCCTTATTGTTTCTCTCCAAGTTTCTTGAATATTCTAAGGGTGAAGATGATGAAAATGATCCCTTAGTCATATTTTCATAACATGTATTAAACTTCCATGTGGCCATGGCCCACACTCACATGGCCGGCCACCTCCCTCTTAGTTCATGAAATATTTATTTTCCTTATATTCACTTTTAGTCCCAAATTTCTTTAATATTCCATGCCAACAAGTTCATAAGCACTTATGCCTTAAAACAAGATCGTGGTCAAAATCCCGACTTCGTATCCCGAATAGTCTTGCCTCTAACTTTTCATGGTTGACTCGGATTATCCCGACGTACAAAATACGGGCTATAACAATTTATGTCCGAAATGCTGCCAAGTTTCCTCAAAATTTCAACAAACTTAATTCCTTCATTTCACTTGATCCCAAAACCTTTAGATACTTGCTTAGCACTTATTAAAAGTATTTCATAACCTTATAAGGGTTCCATGACCTCTTCGAGCTTGCTTTAGTTTACTTACGACGCGAAAATTTTCGAGATGTAACACTTGTATTTGATAATGGCGTTATTATCATCCTTGTAGTTTAACATGTGTTGGATAGATGGATTCGTGGTAGTTATTAAAGGGGAAGCATTCGAGGCATGTAAGGTTTCCTCTTTCTATTCCTTGGCACGAATCCAACATAAGACGTCAATGAACGTTCCATAATGTACATAATCTACTCTAATGCTTCGTACTTCATTTGTGATGACTTAGCTATGTTCATATACTCTGGTCATGATCATTTTACCTTAATATATGTTGATTTGATTTCTATTATGATGACTTACTAGCATGGAAAGGTTCTTTGATGCCAATACCAGTTTACATAATGTTCTTCGGAGGTTATCGACCTTATGTCACTCCGAAAGGCCCAGATGTCATTTTATGAGTTACTCATGCATTTTATATATATATATATATATATATATATATATATATATATATATTCATTATTTTACTACACCGCGCCATGGTATAGTTCGCCGGGCAGGAAAGTAGATATGCACACCACTATAGTTGGGTATGTTATGATGTTACCCCGGACGCGGGATGATGATGATATGATGATGACACGATGATGATGCTACTATATGTATATAAAAGCATATGATTTTTAAACTCATGCATTGCACATTGCATGTCCTTAGACGGCTTAGGTTACTTCTATTATTTTATATCTATGTCTCACTTATGTTATTGTTTCCTACCTTACATACTCAGTACTTTTAACCGTACTGAAGTCCCATTGCACCAGACGCTGCATTTTGTGCAACAGGTCCTGACAGACAGATTGGGGGACCTTCTCAGTAGGAAGTACCACCTCAGCTGATTGTCAGCAAGTTCCATTTGCTCCGGGCTTGCATGCCTTGGGTATTTTGCTTTACTTATGTTATATACACACCTTTTGGGTACAGAGGGGCCCTGTCCCGACCAGTATGTTACATATGTACTCTCAGAGGCTCATAGACAGTGTTATGTATATAGGTGTCATGTTTCGGCCTTGCCGGCCTTATGATATAATGATGATAGTGGTAGCCTTGTCGGCTTGCGTGTATATACATGTATATGTGCATCTGTCTAGTATTGTGTTGGGCCTTTTCTGCGTGCAGGTGTTCTTTTATATGATATTTATGTCATATGATATTCCATAATGGTCACAGGGAAAGTATGATGTGTGTACGCCAGGTGGGGTCCGGCTAAGGAAGCCGAATGCCTGTCATGCCCTCAATAGGGGTATGACAGGCAGTTTCTTATTTAAAAGCCTTATGAAAACCCTTATTCTTCCCATTCTTTATATTACATTTTCTTAGTATCTTAGAGGCGATTTGAGGACGGTTTGGTTAGATTCTCATGAGGGTAAGTTTCCTAATCTTAATCTCTTTCATTTACCTTTTCTACATAAGAATTCATGATAGTAAATCTATAGAACTTGGAAGCATAAGAGAGGGTTTTTGGGTTTCTTTCTTGAATAAGTTGTTAATTACAAAACCTTGACTTGTTGGTGGATTAATCTTGATTAAGCATGGAAATGATGAGTAGTCGCTATATAAACATGATTCCTTCATTATTAGCTACCAATTTGTGAGATTTAAAGTTAGGGTTTATACCCACAATTGGGGGTTTCACCTAGAATCCGAATTTGAGTAATTTATGGGTTCTTCTAGATTCTAATTGATGGGAATTGATCACCTAGAGTATTAATTCCATGTTGAGACCTATAGATTCCTAATTTCATCTTTTAGTTCATAAACCCCATTCCATAGGTTGGGATTTGGGTCTTGAATAGAAGTAAGAGTTGAATGACGTTTCTTCTTGATTCTAATTTCATAATTTGGACGTGATTAGACTTCCATTATCACGAGGCTCAAAGGAAGGAAAAGACTAAGGTTTGGCTATTGGAGACTTTGTTGTTCGGCTTTTAGGTAGGTTACGATTTACCTTATGGTGATACTTCGATTAGCGAAGCGTATGTTTAGATGATATTGTCAGAGAATGCATGTAAACCTTCGGGTATGAAGTTGGGTTGGATATTGTCTTAGGTTGGGCCTTGTTGTATGATTTGGGGGCTAGCCACCCCGGTGCGTTGTTGACTTACCTTGTTCTATTTACTTATTGGCTCGTTGTTGTCACAACCCGACTAGAGAGGGCCATGATGGGTACCCGGAGCGGACTACCGAGCACCTCACATTAGGCTAATCATCATACTCAACCTGAACATATATACTCTCCAAAGCAACACAAGTCTATATACATAAGCCCTCACGGCTGCAAAAATGATACACAAGAGTACAATGTGCTTATCATGGGACATCGACTATCCATACGTACATATCTAAGAGCCTCTACTGGAGTACTAGACATAAGGACGGGACAGGACCCCGTCGTGCCCAAAATATATACATAAAAGAATATGATCATAAGTAGCACCTCCGGAATAATGGAGTACTCCTGTGAATCTGCTGATAAGCTCTTACGGATCCACACCATCCCCCTATCTACCTGTGGGCATGAACACAGCGTCCATAAAAAGAAAGGACGTCAGTACGAACATTGTACTGAGTATGTAAGGCATGAATACTAACAGCATAACAAATAAACAATGAAATAAGAACTGAAGATATAACGTGCTTAACCTTTTAAGGAAAACACATGTATGCATATCATATATATCATCATCTTTAACCCGCGTCCGGTAACTATCACACGCCGCCTACTAGTGGTGTCATGTCCGGCCCTCTAGGCACGGTGTCATCATATGCAGCCCGCTTTCACGGTGACATGTCCGGCCATCTAGGCACGGTGTAATCATATGCAGCCCGCCTTCGCGGTGACATGTCCGGCCATCTAGGCACGGTGTAATCTCATCATCATATACTTATCATAAAGCATGCATTAGAACTCAAAGGTAATCTACAACTATATCGGGGTGACGTAAAGTCGAGAACCCCCGATTTCATTATGGAGTAATCATAATCATCATACCTCACCTTGAAGGAACTAGCATCATAAGGTGGGTCTAGCAATAATGAACAGCATCAAAGAATCGTACAAGGATCATTAGCTTCATGGAAATATCATATCATAAGCTTTTGGATCTCTAGGCTTAAACTCATCATTATCGTTATCATAGTCATGACATATCTCTTATCTTTATCTCATAGGAAGCTCTTTATAACCATCAACTCATATTTTTCGGAATGTAAGAAGGTCATAGAACAATAAAGAAAGTCAGGTCGTAGGAGTCATGCCTTAGAAAAGAAGGGATTAGCCTTACATGCCTTTTCGTTTAGCTACTCTATCACTTGAACGCTTCCCTCCAATGTTCACATTTCTACCTTCAAGAAAGTTTGTACTAAAATTAGATAATCGAAGACATACTTAGGCTTAAGCTAAAGCTAACGAAATTTGGGTAACATCTCCTTTAGTTCGATGACTTCCTCCCCATAGTAAACAATTCCCAACATCAATAGCAACACCCACAATATCTTCATCAACAACTTCATCAAGCTGGACATTATCAAACCCTCAACATTCCCTATCAATCCTTCATAATCCTAGCTATGGCACCATACCGTATCCATCCTAATACAATGCCCTTACAACATCTTTAATACTATCCATAGCAAGATTATATTCATTACATATCAAGAACTACGATTTAAGTTAAGTCATGATTCAAGAATATCATTATTTTCATATTTGCACTCCATATTCTCCTCCTTTCCATAATCTAAGTCTTTCAACCCCTCAATACTCTCAATAATATGAAATAAACATAAAAACTTACCTTAATCACTTGGGAATAAGCCTTGAGTCACTCTACTCCATTAGAATGAAATCCTCCACTTGTATTTCAAAGGAATTCTTACTCTTCACAAACCCTAATAGGCTTCCTAGTATGTGAATCTCTTAAATCTTGGCTTTTGATCTTGATTTCTTGGAATAGATTTGTTGTAGAAATGAAGGGACGGTTTGGAGAGTTCTAGAGAGATATAAAATCTATTTTTGGAGGAAATAATGGAATAAAACATGGGATCTTATATTTATAACTAGGGAGGGAAATTTCCAGATCCGCGGGTCGACGAGTAGGGTCGACGTGTCGACGGTCCGTCGACATGCCCCGTCGAACTGCCGCCTGAAATGTCTGATTGCAGAACCTCATTGACGGTGCCAGATGACGGCTCGTCGACGTGTCGACGGTCCGTCCCTTGGGCCGTCGACGCTGCTTTCAGCAGTTTTCTGAACTGCTTCATTTCGCTCTGATTCGATTCGTTTCACCTCTAATTCCATCATAATGTCAAGAATGCAAACTTACACTCCTGTACATATACAAAGTAAAATATCTCATGAGCAAAGCTCTGGTGCGGACTACCGAACCGAAGGTGTACACCACCAATAAGGTAAAATCTTCTTGCAATAAAACGGGAGGTGTAACAGTTGTCACATTGAGACATCACATATTGGTGATTAGTGATATATCATGGCTATGATATTGCGGTACTTTACTTGATTGATATTGAGATGAGAATTGTAATTCCATAGTGGCTTATTGTGTAGCCCTATTATTGATATTACTTGTGTGCCATGTGTGGTGTTGTTTGGGATTGAATTGGTTGTTGATATTACATTGCATCGTATTCATACTCATTTCCATGATACATTGATATTGCATTGTTATGGTAATGATGATGTAAGTGAGAGAGTGTAGCCTCCAAGGTCTTTGCCGGAGAGCATAAAAGAGAGATAAGAGTCTGTGATCCGAGGTCATTTACTGGAGCGGAATGAGTGTACGTTGCCTGAGGTCTCTTACCGAGAATGAATGAGTGCTCGATGCCCGAGGTGTCTTTTTGAGATCGAGAGAGTGCTTGTCGCCGAGGTCGTTGCCGGGACAAGTGTGTTACACCTCAGACATTTCTCGTCATCGTGCGGTTATTAAACTAGCGCAAGTTAAGGTATGCATGAAGTCCCTATAAGCGAGAAGGGGCATTTAATAATTCTAATTAAGATTACAAAGACATTTGAGGCAAGGGAAGAAAGTTCGTCAAAGGAAAGTGTGGTATAAGTCGTGGTTAGGGAGAAGGTTTTGAAATTGTCGAGCTAACGGGTGGTCAGTAAGATCTTGAAGATGGGTTATAAGGTTCTTTAGATTGTTAATAAAGTGTTAAACAAGTGCTAAGAAGGTTTCATAAGGATTGGAGATCAAACAAATTGACGAGGACAACTTTGGAAAAAGGAGGGTTATACAACCATTTATACGGTTCGTATAACTTTATACGATTCGTATAATGGTCCATATAATAGTCACAGTGAGGGGTGATCACTGGGAGTATTATACAGTCATTTATACGGACCGTATAAAAATACACGGACCGTGTAATTGTCCGAATAAATCCAAGCGGGCAGCTTTTGTTTTTTTTTTTTATATAAAGATGACCCAAAGTCTTATTTTTCATTTCTCACTTCCTTCACACTTCTTGGAACCTTTAGAACACTCTATATATCTTACTAACACAAATTCAAGGGAGATCAAAGATCAAATACCAAAACGTAGTGGAATCAAGTGCAAGGATGCTAACTAGGGTTAAGGAAAGCTAGAAATTCCTTTGGAATTGAAGTTGGGGCTTTCTCCAACTGGAGTATTTTCATCCAAAGCACATTCCTACATAATCAAAGGTGATTTTTTTGCTTATTCCATGTTATTAAAGGTATTGAGTGGTTGAAAGACTTGGATTAGAGAAAAAAGTAGTATATGAGCCCAAAATATGGAAGTAAGGGTATTGTGAGTAGTAAATGTATTTGGATCGTGATTTTTAGCATGAGATGAGTATAATATTGTTATGAATGATATTAAGGATGTTGAAGAATCATTATATGCGAATGAATATGACATTGTGTTGTGATTATGGTTATGGATACCCTTGACGGGGAATTGTCAGAATTGAATGATGCTTAACTTGAAGAGGTTTATGGATTATGATATTGTGGGTGTTATTGATGATGTTTGGAAGTTGGTTATTATATGTAGGAAGTTGTCGAAACAAAGGAAGTGCTACCCAATTTTCGTTAGCCTTTTTGTCGTTTTAACCTAAACCTAAGTTAAGCGTGTTTCTAATGACCTAACCTTAGTACAAATTCTCTTGAATGTAGAATCGCGAGCTTGGGAGGAAACTATTTAGTCAATAGAGTTAAAGAGACGTAAAGGTATGTAAGGCTAGTCTCCTTCTTTCAAAGACATGACTTCTATGCTATGATTTCTTTTCTATATTCCATGATCTTATTACATCCTAAGAGTTGAAAGTTCATGATTCTCAAGAATTTCTTATGAAATAAACATGAGATAATGATGATGATAATGATGCTAATATGAGCTTGATAATACTATCTTTATGATTTCATTGATGTTGTTCCTTATTGATGTCTCACCTCATGACATTATTCCCTTCAAGGTGAGATGTAGCGACGATGACTACTTCATAATGTAATCGGAGGTTACCGATCTTACGCCACTCCGATAGAGTCATAACTTAATTTGGGCTCTCGTTCATGCTTTATGTTATTTTTATGTATGATTGCACCGTGCCTATATGGACAGGCAGACACACCACTGTTGTGGGCAGCTTACACCCCCGACGTAGGAGGCCTGGACGCGGGCTAATGATGATCACACCGTGCCTATATGGTCGAGCAGCTTATATATGTATGATATGATATAATTTTTATTATAAGAGTTACCATGCATGACTCCGCCGTAAGTGGCAATCGGTTGCAGGTTTGCTCTTCATCTTATGCTGCTTTATTTCCTTATTATGCTGTCGTACATTCCTTGCATACTCAGTGCATTGATCGTACTGACGTCCTTTTTCTTTTATGGACACTGTGTTCATGCCCACAGGTAGACAGGGAGACGGACTGGATACCTAGGAGCCTTACCAGCAGTTGTACAGGAGCACCCCACTACTCCGGAGGTGCAGCCTATTGGTATATGCTTTTATATATATGTATTGGGGCATGGCGGTGTCCTGTCTCGACCTTATGTTTTCAGTACTCTAGCTAGAGTCTCATAGATACATATGTGTGGGTTGTAGATGCTATGTCACCTCTTCATTTTATATTCTGCACATCATTTTTGTAGCCTCGTGGGCTTATGCATATATATATGTTGTTTTTGGAGGTATTTGGAGATTTTTCATGATAAGCCTTGTGTTGGGGTTGATGCATGTCCAGGTTGAGTATGATAGATAGCATGATGGGTGGTGCTCGGTAGTCAGCTCCGGTACCCGTCATGGCCCACTAGTTGGGTCGTGACAAAAGTGGTATCATAGTGGTTCCGTCCTAAGGTGTGTCTACGAGCCGTGTCCAGTAGAGTCTTGTTTATGGGTGTGAAGTGCACCACACTTATAAACAAGAGGCCGCAGGGCATTTAGGAATAATGATCGTCTTTCTTCTTTATAGATCATGCGATAGAGCTATGTTATAAGATTTTCTTTTTTCCTAATTGTGCGTTATGATTTCAGCGATGCCGGTAAAGAGAAAAGTAACAGCCACCCAGAAGGAAAAGACTGTGACAGGAAGGCGGGTTGAACAGGAGCCGCCGGTAAATATAGAGGAGGCCAAGTCCCACAATGAGGCTCCATCTCAGACTTCTCATACTCCGTCTATATTAGAGGGCATGAAAGGGCCTCAGCTCCAGCTCTAGCACCTCCAGTTCCTCCACCGGGTGCGTCGGGTCAGCAGATAACTGAGGCTATTCAGCTATTGACTCAACTAGTTGCTGCTCAAGCTCAGCGGTAGAGTGTGGGTCCAGGTGACAGGGCAGCAAGTGCCAGAGCCCATGATTTTATGAGTTTGAACCAGCCAGAATTTTTCGGGTCAAAGCCGGATGAAGACCCACAGGGTCTTATAGATGAGATGTTGAGGACGCTGAGGATTATTCATGCTTCAGATACAGAGTCAGTGGAGTTGGCGTCTTATAGGTTGCGGGATGTAGCCGTCCTTTGGTATAATAATTGGATTTCTTCAAGAGAGGATAATGCACCTCCCCCGGTTTGGCAAGAGTTCGTAAATGCTTTCATCCATCATTATTTGCCACCCGAGGTCTGTCGAGCCCGAGCTGACAGGTTTTTAAATCTAAAGCAAGGAAGTATTAGTGCTCGGGAGTATAGTCTTTGTTTCAATTCATTAGTCCGGTATGCTCCGACCATGGTGGCCGATATGGGAGACCGGGTGCATAGATTTGTGAGTGGCTTAGGGCCACATTTGATCAAAGATTGCTTGACAGCTTCACTTCAGGATGGGATGGACATTTCCCATATTCAAGCCCACACCCAGAATCTAGAAGAGCAGCAGAAGAAGCCGCCCCGAGGTGAGCGTGATATTAATAGAGGGCAAAGTAAGAGGGCCAGATCGGTCAGTGCTAGTAGCGAGTATAGAGCGGGTCAGCGGCAACAGTACTCCAGATATTTAGGCCAGTCTGCAGCTAGTGCACCTCCTCGATTCGAGGGCAGGAGATTTGATCGCCCCATTTATTCTGGACCAGGTCAGAGTTCGAGAGTTTTGGGTTTCCAGTTTAGAGGTGATCCCAGTCAAAGGATACCGTCATTACCACGATGCAGCCAGTGTGGTAGGTTTCATTCGGGTCCATGTCGTCGAGGCTCCGATGCTTGTTATGCCCATGGTCAGATAGGGCACATGATACGTGATTGTCCCTCGATGAGTAGCAGAGATAGGGCTCAGCCTACAGCATCAGTAGCCGGTTCTTCCTCGTCTGTGCGCCCCGTAGGGCAAACTCCCTAGATTTTAGCAGGTCGTGGTAGGGGCAGATGGGGAGCATCTATCTCATCTAGCTCCCAGCCCCGTATTTATACTTTAGTCGAATGCCAAGATCATGAGTCCTACCCTGATATAGTTACAGGTATACTATCCATATTCTCTCATGATGTTTATGCATTGATTGATCCGGGTTCTACCTTGTCGTATATCACTCCTTATATTATTGGTCGTATTGGAGTGAAACCCGAGCCAATTAAACCTTTTGAGGTGTCCACTCCTGTTGGCGACCTGGTAGTCGCTAGACAAGTATATAGAAATTGTGTGATTGTGGTATGTGATCGTCAGACTAAAGCTGATTTTGTTGAGCTGGAAGTGTTAGATTTTGATGTGATTATGGGCATGGATTGGTTGGCCTCTTGTTATGCTAATGTGGATTGCAGAACAAAGATGGTTCGATTCCAATTCTCGGGAGAACCAATGCTTGAATGGAAGGGTAACACAGCATCTCCAAGAGGTAGGTTTATTTCCTATCTCAATGCGAAGAAGATGATTGCAAAAGCCTATATTTATCATTTGGTTCGGGTTCATGACACCGAAGTAAAGCCGCCAACTCTTCAATCCGTCCCGGTAGTAAATAAGTTTCCGGATATATTCCTAGATGAACTTCAAGGCCTTCCACCAGAATGAGAAATTGATTTTTCTATCGATGCATTGCTAGACACCGAACCCATATCTATTCCCCCTTACAGAATGACTCCTGCGGAATTGAAGGAGCTAAAGGCACAACTGAAAGATTTGTTTGAGAACAGATTCATTAGACCCAGTTCATCGCCATGGGGAGCACTTGTCTTATTCGTAAGAAAGAAAGATGGTTCTTTACAAATGTGCATTGACTATAGGCAGTTGAACAAGGTGACGATAAAGAATAAATATCCGCTTCCAAGAATCGACGATTTGTTTGATCAGCTCCAGGGTACTAAGTGGTTTTCCAAGATTGATCTAAGATCGGGATATCACCAAGTGAGAGTCAAAGAAGAGGACATTCCGAAAATAACTTTTAGGACTAGGTACGGCCATTATGAATTTCAAGTGATGTCATTTGGGCTGACTAACGCTCCGGCAGTATTTATGAATTTGATGAATAATGTATTCAGGCCTTTTCTAGATCTATTTGTGATCGTGTTCATCAATGACATTTTGGTATATTCTCGGTCAGAAACAGAGCATGCAGACCACTTGTGTATTGTCCTTGGAATTCTTCGGACTCGTGACCTATATGCCAAATTTTCAAAATGTGAGTTCTGGTTGAATTCTGTGACTTTTTTGGGCCGCGAGGACTTGGCTAAGGCCTACAACATCCTACAGAAGTCCGTAGCTTTCTGGGATTAGCAGGCTATTACAGAAGATTTGTCGAAGGATTCTCTTCTATTTTAGCACCATTGACGAAGCTGACTCATAAATCAATAAGATTTCAATGGACCGATGCTTGCGAGCGCAGTTTTCAGGAATTGAAAGATAGATTGACTTCAGCCCCAGTTCTGACACTTCCAGAAGGATCAGAAGGTTATCCTGTTTATTGTGACGCCTCCGGTGTCAGATTGGGCTGTGTGTTGATGCAGCATGGAAAGGTTATAGCCTATGCCTCCAGGTAGTTGAAGAAACATGAGAAGAATTACCCGACCCATGATCTTGAATTATCCGCGGTTATTCATGCACTAAAGATATGGAGACATTATTTGTATGGTGTACATGTTGATATTTATACAGATCATAAGAGTCTCCAGTATATCTTCAAGCAGAAGGAGTTGAATTTGTGGCAGAGGCGATGGCTAGAGCTATTGAAGGATTATGATGTGAGTATCTTATATCATCTCGGGAAAGCAAATGTGGTGGCCGACGCACTTAGCCGTAAATCCATGGGCAGTTTGTGTGATGTTCGATCGGAAAGAAAGAATTAGTCCGTGAGCTCCACCATCTAGCTAGCCTAGGAGTTCGTTTAATCGATTCGGGCAATGCAGGAGTCGCTGTTCATAACCCAGTTGTTTCATCCTTAGATATGGAAGTGAAAAGGCGCCAATATGAAGATCCCCAGTTGAGTCACTATAGAGATACACTTCCCTAGAAAGAGGAGTCACCATTTGAGATTTCTGTAGATGGGATTCTCAAGTACCGAGGTAGGCTATGTGTTCTAGATGTTGCAGGACTACGTCGTCAGGTTCTGGAAGAAGCTCATTACTCTCGTTATTCTATTCATCCAGGAGCAACGAAGATGTATCATGACCTTAAGTCAATATATTGGTGGGATGGAATGAAGAAGGATATAACGGAGTTTGTAGCTCAATGCCCGAATTGCCAATAAGTGAAAATTGAGCATCAAAAGCCAGGAGGATTGTTGCAAGCCATGAAAATTCCAACCTGGGAATGGGAGGTGATCAATATGTATTTTATTGTAGGTTTTCCTCGTTCTCGGCGTAGGTATGACTCCATATTGGTAATTGTTGATAGACTCACGAAATCAGCCTATTTTCTACCGGCTAAAACCACATATACAGCAGAAGACTATGCAAGGCTGTATCTTAAAGAAATAGTGCGACTTCATGGTATCCTAGTGTCTATTATCACAGATAGAGGAGCACAATTTACTACTAAATTATGGAAATCCTTTCAAGAAGGTTTGGGAACTCAAGTGAGGCTAAGCACTGCATTTCATCCACAGACTGATGGACAAGCTGAACGCACTATTCAAACCTTAAAAGATATGTTGCGAGCATGTGTACTGGATTTCTGAGACAATTGGGATGATTATTTGCCACTTATTGAATTTTCCTATAATAACAGTTATCATTCCAGCATCCAGATGACTCCGTATGAAGCTCTATATGGAAGGAAATGTAGATCACCAATCGGATGGTTTGAAGTGGGAGAAACACAACTAATAGGTCCAGAACTGATTCAGCAAGCGGTGGAAAAGATCAAACTTATTCGAGACTGACTGTTGACAGCCCAGAGTCATCAGAAATCTTATGCGGATAATCGTCGACAAAATTTGGAATTTCAGGTTAATGATTGGGTATTCTTGAAGGTGTCGCCGATGCAAGGTGTAATGAGATTTGGAAAAAAAGTTAAACTCAGTCCTCGGTATATTGGGCCTTACAAGGTTGTACGCAAAGTAGGCCAAATGGCTTACGAGTTAGATCTGCCTCCAGAACTTGAATCAGTTCATCCAGTTTTCCATGTGTTAATGCTCCGTAAATGTATTGGAGATCCTTCAAGAGTTGTACCTGTCGACGATGTCTAAATCACTGAAAAGTTGGCTTATGAAGAAGTGCCTATGGCTATACTAGATAGGCAAGTGCGAAGACTCAGAATTAAAGATGTCGCCTCAGTTAAGGTTCTGTGGAAGAATAACAACAGAGAGAAGATGACTTGGGAAGCAGAAGAGGATATGAAGATCAGATATCCACATTTATTTCCACCCCCAGAAGAGATTCAAGATGGGAGGACATTATCCCCAGGTATGAATTGCTTCTTTTACTGTTTTTGGGTTGTGTGTGGCCATGTTTTCTCGTTGTTGTTATTGTAGCCTGTGAGGCAATGTTATTTGGGTCTTTGTGACAGGATGTTATTTGGTCTTTGTGACAGGATGTTAGTGCCATATTATAGGGGAAACTCTGACGAAATTTTTGTAGAATTCCCGAGAACTTAACATTCGAGGAGGAATGTTCTTAACGGGGGGAGAATGTTACACTTCAGACATTTCGCGTCGTCGTGCGGCGATTAAACGAGCACAAGTTAAGGTGTGTATGGAGTCCCTATAAGCGAGAAGGGATATTTAATAATTCTAATTAAGATTCCAAAGACTTTTGAGGCAAGGAAAAAAAGTTCGTCAAAGGAAAGTGAGGTATAAGTCGTGGTTAGGGAGAAGGTTTTGAAATTGTCGAGCTAACGGGTGGTCAGTAAGATCTTGAGGATGGGTTATAAGTTTCTTTAGATTGTTAATAAAGTATTAAATAAGTGCTAAGAAGGTTCCATAAGGACTAGAGATCAAACAAATTGACGAGGACAACTTTGGAAAAAGGAGGGTTATACGACCATTTATACGGTCCGTATAACTTTATACGGTCCGTATAACAGTCACAGTGAGGGGTGATCACTGGGAGTATTATACGGTCACTTATACGGACCGTATAAAATTATACGGACCGCATAATTATCTGTATAAATCCAAGCGGGCAGCTTTTGTTTTTTTTTATATAAAAAAGACCCAAAGTCTTATTTTTCATTTCTCACTTCCTCCACACTTCTTGAAACCTCTAGAACACTCTATACATCTTACTAACATAAATTCAAGGGAGATTAAAGATCAAATACCAAAAAGTAGTGGAATCAAGTGCAAGGATGCTAACTAGGGTTAAGGAAAGCTAGAAATTCCTTTGGACTTGAAGTTGGGGTTTTCTCCAAGTGGAGTATTTTCATCCAAAGCTCATTCCTACATAATCAAAGGTGAATTTTTCGCTCATTCCATGTTATTAAAGGTATTGACTGGTTGAAAGACTTGGATTAGAGAAGAAAGTAGTATATGAGCCCAAAATACGAAAGTAAGGGTATTGTGAGTAGTAAATTCATTTTAATCATGATTCTTAGCATGAGATGACTATAATCTTATTATTAATGATATTAAGGATGTTGAACAAGCATCATATGTGAATGAATATGATATTGTGTTCTGATTATGGTTATAGATACCCTTGAAGGGGAATTGTGAGAATTGAATGATGCTTAACTTGAAGAGGTTTATTTATTATGATATTGTGGGTGTTATTGATGATGTTTGGGATTTGGTTATTAGATGGATGAAGTTGTCGAAACAAAGAAAGTGCTACCCAATTTTCGTTAGCCTTTTTGTCGTTTTAACCTAGACTTAAGTTAAGCATGTTTCTAATGACCTAACCTTACTACAAATTCTCTTGAATGTAGAATCGCGAGCTTGGGAGGAAACTATTTAGTCGATAGAGTTAAAGAGACGTAAAGGTATGTAAGGCTAGTCTCCTTTTTTCAAAGGCATGACTTTTATGCTATGATTTCTTTTCTATATTCCATGATCTTATTACATCCTAAGAGTTGAAAGTTCATGATTCTCAAGAATTTCATAAGAAATAAAGATGAGATATGTTCTATGATAATGATGCTAGCTTGATAATCCTATCTTTATGATTTCATTGATGTTGTTCCTTATTGCTGTCTCACCTCATGACATTAGTCCCTTCAAGATGAGACGTAGCGACGATGACTATTTCATAATGTAATCAGAGGTTACCGACCTTACCTCACTCCGATAGAGTCATAGCTTTCATTTGGGCTCTCGTGCATGCTTTATGTTATTTTCATGTATGATTACACCGTGCCTATATGGCCGGGCAGACACACCAATTCCGTGGGCAGCTTACGCCCCGGACGCAGGAGGCCTGGACGCGAGCTAATGATGATCACACCGTACCTATATGGTCGGGCAGCTTATATATGTATTATATGATATAATTTTTGTTATAAGAGTTAGCACGCATGGCTCTGCCTTAAGAGGCAACCGGTTGCAGGTTTGCTCTACATCTTATGCTCCTTTATTTCCTTATTATCTTTGTTGTACATGCCTTGCATACTCAGTACATTGTTCGTACTGACGTCCTTTTTCTTTTATGGACGTTGTGTTCATGCTCACAGGTAGACAGGGAGACGGACTGGATACCTAGGAGCCTTACCAACTGTTGTACATGAGCACCCCACTACTCTGGAGGTACAGCCTATTGGTATATGCTATTGTGTATATGTATTGCGGCATGGCGAGGTCCTGTCCCGACCTTATGTTTTCAGTACTCTAGCTAGAGGCTCGTAGATACATATGTGTGGGTTGTAGATGCTATGTGACCTCTTCATTGTATATTCTGTACATCATTTTTGTAGCCTCGTGGGCTTATGTGTATATATATATATATATATATATATATATATATATATATATATATATATATATATATATATATATATATATTATTTTGGGAGATATTTGGAGATTGTTCATGATAAGTCTTGTGTTAAGGTTGATGCATGACCAGGTTGAGTATGATAGATAGCATGATGGGTGGTGCTAGGCAGTCAGCCCCGGGTACCCGTCATGGCCCACTAGTTGGGTCGTAACAAAGTGGTACATGGACTTTGAGAGTCCCCCATGGGTCATGATTGCCGAGACGTGGAGGCATTCCGTCTGGGACATGTTGTACAAAGACTGCATATGTAATGTTTTCATCACTCATACATTATTGCATTGCATTGTACCCCTTGGTTTTCTGTGGTATGGTTGTGATATGATTGTGATATACTAGTTCAGGATGGTTATACTGAGACTTGGCATAGTTGGGTTTAGCTGTTATAATTTAGGTGATGACATGTTGTTATATGAATGGATATACTGGTTCGAAATGGTTGGACTGATACTTGGTACAGTTGGGTTTAGATGTTATAACATAGGTGCTGACTGGTACTGTGGATATGGATTTGTGTTGACTTGTACCTTGTTATTTTACTTGTTTATCTTGCTTTGTCTTCTTTATATACATTAGCTAGTCTTAGTCGACCTATGATACCTACCAGTACTTGTTGTTTGTACTGACCTGCACTTGCTGCATTCTTTTATGAATGCAGAGTACCAAGTTGGATCTACTTCTACCTTTGTGGCTGATAGTCGAGGATTGTAGATTCGAGTCTCTTCAGGGTGAGCATGAGGGCGTTCTCTGCCCGAAGACTCTTCCTACTATTTATCTCTTGCTTTCCATTCTGAGACTATTTATGTATTATTATTCAAACTTGTAGTATTTGGATTAGATGATGTTGTATGACCAGACCAGCTACTGGGGTGGATTTCATTTACTTCTGCACTTATTTATATTATATTTGTGAGACTTACATTATTTTACTTTCTTTCGCTATTTTTACTATTTGTTAAAAGTTGGGTTAAGGGTTCGCCTACCGAGGTGGGAAAGGTAGGTGCCCGCACGACTTAGTGATATTGGGTCGTGACATTCCATTCTTCACTTCTTCAAACCCTAGCACGAATTTTTTCTCCTTTCCTCATCCTCCCACATCAAGGTAAGGTTCTTCCATGCACTTCTAAGTAATTCTAATGATTATACATGAATTCTAAGAGAAATCCTATTCTACAATCCTAAGGCTTTCAAGAAAATCCTTCACAAGGGTTCAAGTGAAGGAATTGGAGTTCATCATCAAAAGTTTGGATTTTCCTTTGGGTTTTGAATCTACTAAGGTATGTAAGACTTTCCTATCCCAATCGATTATAGCTTT
Organism: Lycium ferocissimum; assembly: GCF_029784015.1. Lineage (NCBI taxonomy): Eukaryota > Viridiplantae > Streptophyta > Magnoliopsida > Solanales > Solanaceae > Lycium > Lycium ferocissimum. The sequence goes on from NC_081348.1 coordinate 18,836,928, forward strand.
GAATTGGTGATTATGATTTCTTGAGGGATAAGTTAATGGGTTAAATAGTAAGAAACATATGAACTATTGTATGGTTTGGATTGTTGACTTAGGATTTTTGTAATTATATAAGTGATGAAGAATGATGTTAATTATATCAAGTTGGGATTGTATAATCACCTAGAAGCAAGAGAATGGGAATTGGGTGAAGAAAACACCATTAGTAAGGGCTATGAAGCTTTATGCCCACCAAGTGTTTGATAAAATGCTTAGATGACCAAAGCATGGATATTATTGCTAATATGGAATGTCTTTGACTTGTATTGCTATAGATTAAAGTTGAACGGGTTGACGAACATTGTACTACATTCAAAAGCAAGAAGTTAAGGTATGTGAGGCTAACTCTCTACGTTTGGGAATGTTAATGATTCTCCTTACGCTACGTGTTATATCCCGCATTTCGTACGTCGGGATATTCTGAGTAAATTGCGGGAAGTTATGGACAAGGCTATTTTTCGATTTTGTTTTAATGCACAAAGTCGCTTATGATTTCATTGGATGGAAACATTAAGGAAAATTTGGGGTTAAAAGTGGAATTATGGAATCTAATATTTCATGAAATATGGGACCAAAAATGAACTATGGAAAGTTGACCATTTCATGAAAATTTGGGGCTAAAATGTGAGTTTTGGAAACTAGAAATTTCATGAAAAATATGCCATGTGGCCGGCCACATGGGTGTGGGCCAAGGGCCACATGGATGGATACCATATGTAATTAAAAATATGACTAAGTTATTATATTAGTCATCTTCAACACTTAGAAGTTAGAAGAAAAATCAAGAAGCTTGGAGAAAAGGAGACCAAGGCATTCAACCATGGTGGAAAGAAAATGAAGTCCAAAAATTGTCATGAAAAAAAATAATTCCTCTAAGTAATTCAACCAAGTAGAAGGTCCTTTTAACGTGGAGTAGTTGTTGGAACAAGAAAATCGCTCGTTGTCGCAATTCACCAACTCTAGCCAAGCGAAGAAGTGAATGAAGAAGGTAAGATTTAATCTTGTTTTTATGTGTTATGAATGGTTGGTGTATGTCGTAGTATGTGGAAATGGATGAAAACTCATGAAATATGATAAGTTGAAGTTGGGCCGTGTGTATTGCGTCTTGGCCGTGTGTAGTGTGTGTTGTATAGGAGTAGTGAATTAATTGTATTTAGCATGTTTGAGTGTTGTTGTAGTGGGTGGAAATGAATGAAGATCATGGAATGTGTGTGTTGTGGTGTTGGCCGAAAATGGGCTGTTTTGGATGTTAGGGAATGAACTAATTTTATGTGGTATTTTAGTTGTTGTCGTCGTGGATTTTATGATAATAATGAAGGCTTAGTGAATTAAATTGAAGTTGTAATGGTTGTGGGCTGAATTGGAAGTTAATATGATTCCTATGTAGATCTTATATTTATGTTAATGACAATGTTAACAAGTGAATTGTTGGTGTAATTCATGAATTCGGAAGAAGTGTTGGTGTTAGTTTGGTTATATGCGGTTGAATTGAATGTAAATGAATGTCGTCGCATTATATGAAAGAAGGTTGATGTTAGAATGTGTTTAGAATTGGTTATTGATGTTGCTAGTATGTTATTGGTATGGTTGTTGATGAGTTTGGCCGAGTCGAATTCTCGGGGTGTGGCATTTACAGGGGAAATGCTGCCCAAATTTCTGTAAATAAAGTAATGGCTTGGAATTGGATTCTTCGATGTTTATGACTAATATTCGATATCTATTGATGTTGTGTAGACCTTGGAGAGTCGAGACTTGAGTCGGATTAGCTTAGGAAGTGATCGAGGTATGTAAGCTTAACCCTTCTTTCTTTGGCATGTCTTAGTGAAAAGTAAGTTATGACACGTACCCCGAGGTAATTCTACTCTTGCGATCCGAGCATGTTTATGACCCATATTTGTTTCTTGATATTCATGTTCTTAATGTAGTCAAATTATGGTCTTTATATTTTTCGCATGAATGGATTTCAAAGATTGCATAAAAGTTTGTTTTCAAAAAGAGTTTGTGTCCTAAACGATTCCGAAACTACGAACGTCCGTAACTTTCGTAGAAAGGCTCGGATCGTTCCGATTTGTTCGTAGGAAGTTCTAAAATGAATAAAGTTTGTAACTTTCCGAGGCGAACTCGGATTGGTTTGACGTATGACTATGATCCCTATGGCTTGAATATGACTATGACCCTTATGGATTTGTAAATACGTATGATGTATGTTATGTTTTCGAAAGATATTTGACATAACTATTGTCCGATTTTCAAATGACATTCCACCTAGACTACTTCATTGAGTCTGTGAGTATGATTTTATATTCATATGGTTTGTCACTACTCTGCTCGTGCCAGCCTCAATATATCCTTCATCTCCGGCGTCCGGGCGGCATGTATTCGTGCAATTCCATTGCATTATTCACCGCGTCCCTCACTAGAGGGCGGGGCACGCATATATATATATATATATATATATATATATGATATGATGATGATGTGATGATATGGAGATGGTGGCCAGGATGGCATACCGAGTCCCTTGCTAGCGGGCGGGACACGCTATTCACCGAGTCCCTCACTAGAGGGCCGGGTACGGTATGTATATGTATATGTATATGTATATGCATGCATGATGATGATATGATTTTACTTACCGCGTCCCTTGTTAAAGGGCCGGGGCACGTTATATGAATATGTATATGATGATTTTACCTACCGAGTCCCTCACTAGAGGGCCGGGACACGGTATATGTTTACATGATGATTATATGATTTGATATGCATGACAAACATTTTCAAAGGCAAGTGTTATAATTTTCTGTACTCACTACTTCAATATGATCCCGCTTATTGTATTTCATGGCTTACATACTCGTACATATTAAACCGACCCCCTTTCTTCGGGGTTGCGTTTCGTGCCGCGCGTGTACACCCGGATGAGTGGAAGATATTAGCAAAAGATGTTCCGGCGGGATTGGCGAGCTCCATTTTCTCGGAGTCTTTGCCGAGTTAGAGCTTTATGATATGGTTTCATGTTCCATGCTAGAGACTTTGCAGACAGTGTCGTAGGTATAAGATGTCGGTTATGTAAGCGGCTATGTACGCCGATGTGTCATTATGCATTGTATTATAAGTTCTATATGTTTCTATGTGTCACAGATTTTATTTGATCTGAAAGAGATAAATAGCATGTTTATTTCCGAAGAACTTTCATTGGGTATCTATGTTATGATTTAAAGGTCCAGTCTGATTATGAGTATTACGAGAGTCAGTGGGTTCGCTCGGCCCTAGGTAAGGGTCGGGTGCCCATCACACCCTACCGGGTTAAGGGTGTGACACTACGCTTCTTTTACAACGTTACGAATTGCCTCAGAAATATACTTCAGCTTAGTCTCCTTGAATAATAGTTGCAGAATTTGTATTCCCTAGTTACGTAGTTTGTTCATGACTTTCAATCCAAACGTTGTGAACCCGGAACGTGATCTAATTAGACTCGTGTTTTATACCCATGAGTCAGTCTAGAAACTCAGCATGTTTATAAACTAATTAAAGTTTCAGTTCTCATAATCAGTTCATAAATTCATGTATCGACTAGTATAGTAATAGTCAGTACTGCATATCAGCACCTCAGTATGATTTCACGACTCTGTATGAACTCATGTTCAGTATCTCATATCAGTATTTTAGTATGAATCTCAAAGCCATGTTAGTATGATTTCATGTCTCAGGATAGTAATGCTCAGATTGCTTACGAGCAGTTAATGCTTTAAACTCCATAATTAGTTCATGAATACATGTCTCAGTCTAGTTCTATTCAGTATTCCAGTATTATGTAGTCTAGCATGATTCAGTATTTCAGTATTATGCATTACAGTATGACTTCCAACTCCTTGATATTCCATGAGTCTCAGCCATGAAAACTCAATATGTTTACACTCCATAATTAGCTCAGAAATACATGTCTCAATTCAGTGCTGACCAGTAGTTCAGCATCATGTATTACATTATGATTCTTAGTTCCGGATTTTAAATTCATGAATGTTGAACACTTGTATTTGGGCCAGAGGCCGCAGTTTATGCTTTATGCATCTTTGTCCCTAAGGCGATTATGTATATGTATACTCGGGCCAGAGCTCGCAGCTTGTGCACATATATATTAGGCCTGAGGCCGCAGATTATTTACTCAGATAAACAGGTGGTTTATTATTCAGAACAAGGAGTACTTATGTTCAGCTACAGTTTCAGTTTCAGTTTCAGCACTTATTACATGTTTATTGATTTGGGCTGCCGTGTCCCCGAGCACCCCCACTTACAGTTCTTACTTTTAGTTGCTTTCCATACCAGTGTAATTCAAATATACTGACGTCCCTTTTTCCGGAGGCCTGCATCTCGTGATGCAGGTAACGATTTACAAAATGACGCATTTGCTCGCTAGGATCTCCAGTATCAGCTGATTGGTGAGCCCTGTTCTTTCGAGGCCTTATATTACTTTACAATCTTTCAGTATTTATAGATAATCAGTGTTTTCAGTACTACATTAGAGGCTTCATAGACTAGATAACAGTTAGACAGAGTCGCAGGCTTTTCATGTTAAGCTATGTTGGCTATATTTATGTTTCAGATTTATATTAGCATTTCCGCACTTTGATTATGTATCATTCATACTTTCAGTATATCAGCATGTGTTAGCTTGTTTTTCGCATTCTGTATGTTATGATGCCATATGTTGATTCAGTCAGCCATTTGACTCGCTCGATCGCGTTTAGTCAAGCACTGGGTGCCGTGTTACGTCCAAGCCTAGGTTCAGGGCGTGACAAAGCTTGGTATCAGAGCACTAGGTTCATGTGTCCTAGGGAGCCTATGAAGCCGTGTCTAGTGGAGTTTCCTTTATATGTGTGTGCCGGCCACGCATATAAATGGTTAACTACCAAGACATTCAGAATTGTCTCATTTCTTTCTACTCTAGATTAGGCCATGAAGCGTAGAGAAATAAGTAACCGCTTCTGCCTACTGAATTACGTATGTTTCGAATCCGCAAGCGACGAGCAGGGAATTCAAGGTTCAACTGAGGATAATTACCCATTTGGGTATAATTGTGAAGTGTCTGATAGTAATGAATGAGGCTTGAGATGATAGTGAAAGTGGATTAAAGTGTATGTCGCTCGAGAAGGGGCAGTTGTATCATAAATGTGAAGGTTGAATGATAACGACGTACATAAAGAAGAAGAATGAGAAATTACAGGCAAAGAAAGAGAAATTAACAAAAGAGCTAAGTCTGCAGGAAACGTAAATCATGGAGGATCTGGGGGAGGTGGAGGCAGATAGTTTTGTATAGGAGGTCATCAGGACCCACTCCATCTGCAACCATTGCACAGTCTCGAGGTCTAAATATGATCAGAAAGGTCAGTTCAGCCAGAAATAGAGTTTCAGAACACCAAGCTCTCAGTCACAGGCCAATATGGGCCACAGAGATTTTGAAAATGGAATACTGTCTCAGAATATAAAAATAAGACAAGTAGTTAAGAAGAGGCATCCGAGCTGGGATCTGTCCATGTGCTCACCCTGGATGCTCATTAGCGAAACCTCGGGAAATCAGCCACGAGGAGAGGCAGTCGACCCTGTCACATACTCTGCACTTATAAAAGAATGCAGCAAGGTAGTATCAGATCAAACACTATGTACTGCTAGGTATCATAGGCCGACAACAGTTAGCTAACATATATAAAGAAAGAGACTGAAAGATAATCATGATCACAATCAAGTATCAATCAACACAGTCCAAAATAGTATCACAAGTCTAGAATATCAATAATCGGATCATAGCCTATGGTGAAGCATCTAAACACAAGTCTACCCAGTTTCTCACAATTCCTCACATAATCACAACCACAAGTACAATCCACGAATCCAATCAATAGGTGCAAATGAGATGATAATGAAGAATGCATATGCAAAGTAATGATACACACATGCTCCGGGCGGAATACCTTCATGCCTCGATAGTCATGACCCATGGGAGACCCGCGAAGTCTATGTACACTTTCGCGCGCGCGGCCCATCCAATATATATATATATATATATATATATATATATATATATATATATATATATATATATATATATATTAATACATGTTGCGGCACGCAACCCGATCCAATATATGTAAGTAATATGTTGCGGCGTGCAACCCGATCCAATATAAGTATAATATATGTCGCGGCACGCAACCTGATCCAAATGTATGAGTATAAATGCATGAATAATATCAATGCAGTATAAATGCATGAATAATATCAATGCCAAGAGAACCTATCAATATCAACGGTGCCCACACATAGACACACATCACAAGAATCTATCAATATTAACGGTGCCACACATGGACACATATCACAAGAATCTATCAATATCAATGGTGCTACACATGGACACATATCACGAGAATCTATCAATATCAAGTTTAGTACCACAAACGTGGCAACAAGCCAATAAATCACAACAAGGCAACAAGCCACATTCAACAACACTACCAACCTAAGTAATCCATCCCAACTTCATACCCGAAGGCATAACACGCTTTCTCCAACAATCACTAACTCCACATATGCTTAGCTAACCGAATTCTAACCATAAGGTAAGTCGTAACCTACCTGGTAGCCGAGCAGAAACCACGAACAATCACACCTTTGCCTTTCCCTTTCGTAGCATCTCCAAATACTTAAATCTATTCATAATCGAGTTCTAGATTAGAAATAAGGAAGAACAACACCCATATTGCTATACTTATCTTACGAATCAAATTCAACTATAGAGAAAGGAGGAAACGGGCCCACAAGGGTAAAATGGGTATTTCAAAAGTGAAATATGCAATTCAACATTCTAGGAGTTCAATCCTACTAATCAATTGCTAAATAACTCAAGAATGGGTCAATTTCGTTATTCAAGGAAAACCCCCAATTTGGGTATAAACCCTAACTTTCCAACATTCGATTTCATTAACATAAAAGGAAGATTCAAACCTATTAGCTATGAAATCATTAAATTCTATGATTAGATAAGTCAAATCCACCAGCAATTTCCCTTTAGAAAGACTAGAACTCATTTTATGAAATAATCAACAAAACCCATCTTTCCTCTTAGATTCTAATGGATTTCTAGCATGCATTCAAGCTTAGGGAAGATAAGGTAATGCATTCTAGGTTAGGAGACGTACCACAAGTGAGAATTAGCCAAGAAATCTTCAATTCGCCTAAAAAATACTTTGGAAGTAATAAATGAAGTGATAGAGAGTGAAGGGTTTTCACCTAGCATTTAATAGATTCTGGAATACGTCACCTCGCTGCAGCGGTCAGGAGTCTGGTACAGCGAGCTTGCGCCAGCTAGACCAGTCTCGCTATCACGTATCTGCCACAGCGGATTCCTGTCCACACGGACACTAGACACCAAAACTTTCTGTTTTTTCACAAATACAATCCCGAAATTCGACAATCACCTGAGACCTCACAGACACAAACCAGACATACATTCACACGTAAAAACACGCTACAGACTCACTCGCGGTCTCGGAATTCCCAACGGAAGTCTGTTTACTGTGTCAACACCCAATGGCCAAATACTAACTTTCCAACCAATAAACCGAAACAGTCCCAAATGCCTTGGGAATCAAGCCGAACATCCTACCAAATCCAAAAAAATCATCCAGACCTCTCGGAATCGATGAATTTTTTAGAAAAATCAGTTTACCCAAAAGTCAACTATTGGTCAAATATTTTTCACTTTAAGGCTCAATTTCACAAAAGTCATCATATAACTCGCACGATCACCTCGGGAACCATACCACCCATCCTCGCGGGTCAAAATCATACTAATAGGGCTCGGGGAAAGGTCAACGGGGGTTAATGGTTCAAAAGTGCTATAACGACCAAACGGGTCGTTGCAATAAGTATATATAAAATTACCAGATTCCTTTAAGGGATATAAACAATAGTAAGCCAAAGGAAAATAGGGGTACATAATAAGAGGAAAGAGAAATACATAAAGAAATCAAGCTCATGCAAGGGAGGAACTAATGAGATGCGAAGGTCGATCCCTCGTCCACTCTGGCTCTCTTGGCTCGTCTGAGAGCCGCCTGAATCTGATGGTGATCGGAAAGCAAGAATTAATGCATCAACCAAACGTCATTTTTTCTCTAACTCCAATGGCTTGAGAGTGAGAAACTATTCCGCTATCCTTTTATCAAGGTAATCCATACACTTGATCATGGTTTACAACTCGTAAGTCAAATCAGCAACGGTCTGCATATTATCTATCTGCTTCTATCGATACCTTTCCTCCTTATCTTTCACTTGCCTCCGAACTAGGTACATCTCGAGTTGTGCTTTGGAATCTTTGGCTTGGACACTGTTAGGGATATTCGGCCCCGGAGTGAGTGCCTTGCAAATCCTCCCTTACCCAAGTTTTGTACATTTCATTATACCTGGCTCGAAACCTCTTGGCCAATGCTTTCGGCTCCATATACCGTGCACTCCTTCCATTCACGAATGATCTCTCCGATCATAGGGACCTCGTCCTCTTCATAATCAATCACATATATGTTCGGATCTCATACTCCCTATAACTTTTTTTGATTAGTAAATGCTTTTATGTATCTTTCTTGACAAAGAAAGAAGTGTGCCCCCACATAAAGCGTGAGAACCGCATGTCGACAGAAACTTGCCAAAGTCCCTTTTCTTTTAAGTGACCCCACACCAAATGAATTTTGCCCGAAGCAATAAATAAATGATAATTTTTATTGCCAACTTTTGCATCTATTTTCAAGGTAAGTTATTCTTGTATTTAAAAGAATACTTATTCAAATTTTAAATAAAATTTCAAATAATTTTTTCAATTAATGAAATATATCTATTGTTCCTATTTTTAGAAAGTTTAATCTATAAGATTCTTTTATTTGTTTTAATTTATTTTGATTTAATAGATTAGGAGAAATCCCTATTCCCTATTTTGTAAGTTCTATCTCTTTATTGTTGGTACTGTACAGATTATATTTATGTAGGATTTCTCTTTTACTTATAAACCAGTTATGTCTTTGATTTTAAAATATCTATATATAATATAAGGTTAGGCATAGACAAGGTGATGTGGCACCTCTCTACGGCCTCCATTCCTATTTATCTTTTTTCTCAGTTTTTTTGACTGTTTTTCCTTCTTTCCTTTCATTGATCACTCAATTATATAGCTACAAATATTTTTTCCTCCCTTTTAAAAGCAACTGACTCGATCAGATGTGCCCTTTTCTTTCCTCAACATGGCTGGACATGTTTTAACATATTAATTATAATTTCAGTTACTAACTTTATGTCATGAGTTACAAAATTTAATTTGCAGATATTGAAAGGTTCTTCCCAATTAAACATTCAACATCATTATATACTTTGACAAACTATATGTATTGGAGTAGTGAGTATGCGTCAAAGCTAAGAATTTTGGGATTTTGTAATCTCTTTTCTTTTATGGGTGATGCAATTTGTCCTTACGTCTAATGTCCCTCAGTATCCACATATAGTCTCGGATGATTTAGTTTGGCTCTACGGGGAAGACAAAAATATGAATTGCTTTTCATGATTTGGAAAACAAATATTTCGATGGCAATTTGAAATTTCAACAGTAACTTGATTATATATAACATCCTTTACTAATTGATTGATATAAAGTTCTTTAGCTTTTGGTGTCTCCAGGCGAAGTATTTCCGAAGTTAAAAGCAAGGGAAGGAAGCCAACGTATACGTGGATGTTGCTTAAAAAATATGCATGCAGCCTTTAATAGTTATGTGAATCAATTTTTGATAAGCCTATGATAGACGTAAGAATGTAAAATTAATTTGTAGTTTTCATAATTCATTTTAATTTATACGGAGGTTGTTTATTGATATATCGAATTGTAATCCTCAAGTTCTTCATTTTCTTTTAAATGATTAATGTTCTCAAGCTTTCCGGATTATCATAAATCATCATTATTGTCGTCTAGGGATCGAGTCCTTCGAGCTTATTGCTTGAATGCACAAAGTTGGTTAGAATAAAAATAATTTGGTAAAGTTATTGTCTTTTACAATTCATTTTTTCTCGAGAGAGGAATTTATGTTCTTCTCTAAACCTTGATTCATTGTTTATTATTTTCCTCATTTATCAAGGGATAAATCTTTGGTGCATATAAAATGTGTCAAACATTTAGGCTCCTAAATGTAAGTTGTTTAGCTTTTAAACTATGCAATGCTGCTTAGTGAAGTTCAGATGCAATTTTTTCGGTTTTATGTTCTATCCTTTAAGTTAATTAATATACAAATTATACATGTTTACAATATTATTTTTGTATGAATATTCATAATTATGTTCTTTTTCAACTAAATTTTAAAAAGGGATTAAATATTTGTAAAATTTTCAGATTTCTTTACACATTTACTAGTATCATTATAAAGGTAATCATGACATAGTACGTGGGTGTTTGTGTAATTAGTTAATCATGACTATTCTATTGTAAACTTCTTATAAGTTTCAATTAATGTGGCATTTTGACTGGCATATAATTTAAAAAGGAAAAGATTTTTTTAAAAACTTGTTGTCTCAAACATGTCATAACATTAAGGTTAAATAGAAAATTTATACTAAATTGTTTCTTTTTAAAAATGGAGTAACTTAACACATAAATTGGAATGCCTTTATATTAAAATGAAGGTAAAATTGTATTTTCCAGTTGAATATTGAAAGTGACCGCAAAATGGTCGGAGTAGGAGTAACGGCTTCTCCTATTCAATCGTTTTGAGTTACCATGACCGCAGATTAGCATCTCTTCTTTATAAAACTAAAAACCTCCTTTGTTTTTTTCCTCTTCCATTCCAATCCTCTTTGTTATGAGAGTTTCATCTCCAAGAGAATTATGGCATGGAGATATGTCTGCTCATTATTTTTGAGGGTGGAATCACGTTGTTCTTGCTTAGGGTATCATCATCACCATCATCTCTTTTTTCTTCATATAGTCATGCATGTTTAGGGTTTGCATGTAGTGCAATGTGTTACAATTGTTTATGCGTCATCATACACCTATAATTATGTATTCAATTTTTTGTCTACAGATATCGCAAAATCTAAATGGGGCTGCCTATAATCAAAGTGGTACGATTATGATGATTAATTATAATCCTATTATGTTATCGTACTTTTCCTTCTGTAACGTTTTATAATTATGAGTACTACCATTGTTACCTTTTGTTTTCGGCGATGAACATACTTTTCAGTTGTGGAAAATGTCATCCAAGATGGTTGCATTAATTCACAAGTCTTGCTCATTTTTATTTTGTTTTTAGCTTCTTTTGTTTCTAGGTATCACCATACTTCTTGACAACTAACAGAACCATTACTTGTACAATTATATGAAATTCTGATTCTCAATGCAGGTAAGCAATGAGATTCCAAGGTTAAAGGTACAAAACAAGAAAGCAAAATAGAGAATTCCATGTGAAAATATTATCTTAGGGTGATTGATTTTTTCCCAAACTTCCTGGATCACACATGTAATATACTTAAACACTGAACTAAATGCAGTTACTTTCCCCAAACTTTCTTCTTATCCTTTGATACGGATGATCATGTATTGTCAGAGCATTGTTTCTCTTCCCAACAGAAATTACTTTTCCCCCTTCAACAGAAATTTCAGGGACATAGTGAAGAACACATGATCTAGCAGTCTTACATAGTATTTGCATGGTATCTTATTCTTCAATTGTATTACTACCTCTTACATTGTATCTTATCCACTACTAAGCAAATCTCTATTTTCCCCCTGAATTTCCCATTGGAAAATGTTCAGTGGCTATTAATTTCCCACTGAATATCGGTAGGAAAACCTAAATAGTAGTGTTTTCACACAAAAAAAAAAAAAAACAGAAAAATTATGAATTTTCCTAGCGTTTCAATGGGAACCTATTTCACACCATGTGTTTTTCCAGTGAGCTCGTTCGGTGGGAATGAGGTGGAAAAATTATGTTTTCTAGCACAAATTTCCCACTGAATGTCGATGGGAAAACCCTATGTTTCTAGTAGTGATCCTTCAATTCTACTACTACTGCCTGTTACTCTGATTGTTGTGTTTATCTTGTTGTTTTGTTGTCATTATTTCCTTTTCTATCCTGCTTTGATTGCATTTCTTTTGAGCCAAGGGTCTTACCGGAAACAACCTCTCTGCCCCACAAAGGTAGGGGTAAGTCCTGTGTACATGCTACCCTCCCGTACACCATTTGTGCGATTACACTGGGTATGTTGTTGTCTGTTTGTAGTGAAGAAAACACGATCAACCATATTTGAATTTCTATGTGATGATTATTTAGGATACTGCAGTTTCTTGTACAAGTGCTTTTACATACACGCCTTTATTTTGACCCTGAAAATGGTGAATTTGCTAGGGTTTTGGTTGTTTATGTGCAAATTTACTCAAATAACGCTCTATGCAAGTTCATTGTAGTTAGTCTAGAAGGGAGTGGTACTTCCACTCCGCTAATTGATTATATCCAAATAAAAACTTCATTGTGTACAAACAAGATAAATTTTTCACTGCTGAGAATTTTACGAATCTAAGTCTCGTTGTGTTTTTTCCCCCCCTGCATTTTATCTTAGGTCACCTCATACTGCTGGTGTCATGAAAGAGAGACATTATTCTTAGAATTTCACGGAAGTTGGACTCTGTAGGAAAGTAGACATTGGGATTTTGAAGCAAAGGTAAGGTAAATTTCTTACCTAACTACCTGAAACTTACTGCAACTGTTATTTATTGTAATAGCATCTTACAAGAAAATGGAGATAATCGCCCAAGTACATGTTTTGGTGGCATGATTAATTTTCAGAACTTCCTGGATTACGCATGTATAATAATTTTAGTACACCGAAACAATTTTGTTTTATCAAATTGTATCCACTAGTAAAATGGTTAAATAGGGGTATGAATCGGGCATTGACCCGTATCCAACAATCACAATTCAATAGAGTGTATGTTCTTAAGTTATTTGATGTTATATGCATCAAAGAGTTGAATCTGTGCTTATGGAAATGCAGAATGGGGAGAGCAAAATTAAAACTGCATAAGTTGGATGGTAGTAACCGCATAGGAGTATACTCAAGGCGAAAGAAGGGACTCTTGAAGAAAGCTAATGAGCTGTCAGTATTGTGTGACATTGACATCTTTCTTGCCATGTTTTCACCAGGCGGAAAGCCTAGTGTATACAAGTCAGAGAACAGGTACTTGCTTCCACCGCCATAACTCAGTATTAAACCTTTAAATTTCCATCCCTTAATGTTATAGGTCTTAGGTTAATGTGTGATTGATTTTCAAGAAATACGATTGTTGCTTTTTGATGTCAAGATACTCCTTCCAAGTCAACAATTTATGAGATATCAAGTACGTTATGGCATCCACCTGAATGGAATTACGCGAATACTAAAAATTATGTGCCTATTTTAGTAATTTAAATCTAACAACTTTAGAGACCAGTTTTAGCAAAATCCTTTCTACTGATAAATCTTAAATCCATTAAATTGTTCTTCCTCCAGTAGCTTCGAGGACATGATTACCAAGATTGCCGAAGTAAATCCAGAAGAAAGGGCAAAGAGGTACCATAGCACATTCATACGAATAATTGTGTTGATGAAATGATTAATGCGTGAAGAGTTAATCTTAGAGATGTTCTTTTACCTGATTAACAGGAAGATGGAGTGTCTTGAAGTAAGTCCAACCTTCCTTATTATAGGAATGGCCTGTTTCCACTCATTTGTCATTCAAAATTTAAGGTGCTTTTTTGTTGATGACCTTCTCTGGATTTGAATATTTAGACAATAAAGAAAGCTTGCAAGAAGTCTGATCACGATGTAAATATAGGAGAACACCTCTCTCCTGGGTATGTTTCATTTTACTGTCAAGTAGTTCGGTTTACCTTTCATTTTAGCAAGCAAGACCTGTCAGGTTGAAAAATTTTACTTCAAAAATACTGAAACTCTTCTGCTTATTCTTTTTCAGGGATTTGACAACGGAGGTAGTAATTTTATTTGTCACAAACATATCACTATGACTACCAAATTTGTCAGCACTAGCGACAATGATAGTCAACTTTACCCAATTTCTTGTGTTTGAGACAGGATATACATTTTCTCTCACATTCATTAAGAGTTCGACTTTCAGACATCGAGGATAGACTCAGGTAACTTCTTTGATCTTTTTGGTTGATTATACTTGTCATGGGATATCTTCCCCTGCAAAATAAAAGAATAATTATAGATTAGTCCTTCTATATCTAGTCTTTTATTAGAAGGAGCACTGTTGTTCTTTTTTCTGTAAGTCTTTATATTTGTTCTAAAACTGTTACACAGAGCAAATATTTTAGATGGTATATAGTCCTCAGAATGCCGCCAGTACTAGTATGGTGCAACATATTAGTTAATAAAACTTCCAATGGAATGAATAACATGAAAAGTTTTCGTTGAAGAACCTGAACAAAAACAAGATGCAGATGTTGACCAGTAGAGTACGATTGATGCACATAACTGGCATGTGCTCATGACTGTGAACAAAGGGTGGGGAAGAGTGTTAAGGCGAAACCTAGTTTAATTTTACAGTGGTTTGATACAGTTTGAGAAGGCATTTTGTTGGGATATTTTAAGTTACATGTGGCTTTGTCTTGTCCTCTTATATAGGCATCCATTCTTGGCATGCTACTATTCCATTTATGATTCCCGTTTAAGAGTTTATATGATATCAAGATGTTACTCCATTTTATGAGTTTATGGACTCAGAAGGCCTAATTTCTTTTGCAATTCTGACTTGTCCATACATTGTGACGAAACGAGAAAGTGAGCTGACAGAGTTGGTTCAAAGAGCTTCTTTTTCATTTCCATGATAGCAGATGGATTTTGCTGTGTTAGTCTCAAAATTATAATACAAATACTGCAGAAAAATATTCTTTTCAAACTTTACTTGAGCCTTATATCATAAGATTGGACTTATCTCACTTAAGATTTGAGCCTTTCTCTAAACCAACTTCACATTTTGAGGAGAACTTACTTTTTTGATTCAAAATCCCATTATCAACTGCCCTAACGAGTGACGATCATTTTGTCATCATAGGTTTGGCTGAGTATTGTGATCGTGTTTTACAAATAAATTGAGACTACATCTATCGCATATATGGATAAGCATTTAAATGAAAATCAAAGAATTTTGTAACCCTTGTGACCTCAGAGATGGAAGATGCATAGTATGTGGTCAATGGTCATAGCAGATACTGTTTCGGGGTGGCCAATAAATTGTGGCAAAGTTGCTAACTAATTTTTGGCTTTTCTGCAAATATATAAAGGATGAGTCTATAACTTCATTTGTTTTTAATTCTTTGCTTTATGTGTAGCTGAAGCAATGCTTATAAGGTTACTGTTGAAAACACAATTAAGCAAATAAAAGTATACTCCCTCTAACAAATTAAACTTTTAGATGACATGAGCACATACTTCAACATGGTATCAGAGCAGGCAGAGATCCTAAGTTCAAGTTTCTACCACTACCCTTTTTAAAAAAAGACATCATGTGCTTGGCCCATGGAAATGAAGCAAGCCTGCCCATGCGTGACAGTCGTAGTGAAGACATAATTAAGTAACAAAAAGTGTGCTCTATCTGACAGTTTAAACTTTAGATAAGATGGTCACACATTTCAACATATACGTTCCTGTGTTTCTCTTCCAGAAAAGATGTATTCTCTTTCGGGAATATCCCTTGTTATTAGATCGTTTTTGCTAATTACTTTATGATAATTTTATCTTTTGTTTAAAAATTAAAGGTGTTGCATGAATAGATCAACAGTAAGCTGATTCAAATTTCTTTCCCCTATTTCTATATTATTATGCGTCGTTTACTTGCTATTGTGTCTTCAGATAGAGTCCTAAGAACCATAATATGACATTTCTTTTCCTGATGTGATTTGGAATATGCAGGCTTTGGAAGAATCTTGACAAGATTGACAACATTCAACAGCTTAGGAAGTTGGAGGACTCGATTTCAAAATCTCTTAACGAAATCGCAAAACATAAGGTATGCGTAATCTTACGCCATCGACCGTAGTTCTGTATTTGATTTACACACTTATGTGTAGCCAATCATCATATTTGTTATGACTGATCAAATTAACTTGTTATTATTGATTTAATTCGAGAAGAACTCAAGGGCCTAAAAGGTTACTCTACTGTTGGATATATATTTTTCTTGACCTTTTTAGTTAAAGTCACTTTGTTTTTCAAACAAAACTAATAAAATTCTCCCGTTTGGTATGGATACCCGGACATATCTTATGATGATATATCTATGAAAATAATAGGAGTGTAGGAGTCATATTGATGCTCTGCAGTAGACTGTAAGCTAATTTCCTAATGGAAATGATATAACTACAAATAAACAATTGAAAACAGCTGTTAATAAAATACTGTCCTTGGCCGTAATGTCCAACATATTCATTATTTGTCTTTCAATTGTCTTTTTCTTTTAAACTATTTGATAGAGATTCACATTAAATTCAATTAGTGGTTAAATATACTGTGCAACGATAAGTAAAGATTTATGTGTTGCATTTATTTTATTGTGAATTACAAGTTTGTAATGACCACTCTCTGCATTGCAGTATGGGATGGGTTCACTAATTTTTTGTGCTGGGGAAGATATTCAGCCTTCTCCAGTCCAACATGGTATGGATTTATCTTCAAACTTTGATGCTGGGAAAGAGCCCCATCCATGTTCATCACTCCATTGTTGTGATAGTGAAAATATGGACGCATACGAAGACCTGAGTTCATTTGACTCATCTTTATTTAATGATACCGGGCAAGACTTCCAGGCTTCTTCACTGATGCAGCATGGGATGAACGACTGGCAAGAGCTCTATCAATGTTCATCAATCCACGGTGGTGTGGATGTGTACCCAGTAGGGTGAGTAGTTACCTTTATGTCAAGCTTCAACAACAACAACTACATGCCCAGTGTAATCCCACAAGTGAGGTCTAAGGAGGGTAGGATGTACGCAGACTTTATCTCTACCTTTACAGGGTAGAGGCTGTTTCCGAATAGACCCTCGGCTCAAAAGAAACGTAGTCAATGCAGGATTGCAAGAAAAATAAGACAGCAAAATATCAAATATAGAACAAATGGTGCAACACATAGTGATATACACATAAAGATAATGATCTCCTCGATACCTAAATAATACTACTAAGAAAAGAGGAGATGGAAAGTCCCCCCCCCCCCCCCTCTCTCACACGAGAGCGATGTTCGTGCCATATCCCTGTCTAATCACCTCCCCCCAGCTCTTCTTCGGCCTACCTCTATCTCTCCTAACTTCTGCAACCGCCAATCTCTCACACCTCCTAACTGGCGCATTCTCACATCTCCTCTTCACATGCCCGAACCATCTCAGTCTCGCTTCTCTCATCTTATCAGCCACAGAGGCCATTCTGACCTTGTCCCTTCATTCCTAATCATATCTCTCCTAGTATGACCACACATCCAATTATCATATTTCTTGTTAAGTAATAGATTTTAATATGTCAATAATTTTTAATTGCCTTTGATATCTTTATTGCTATTTCTAATTGTATCATGTTACTGATTTGGGGTCTCTAGGTTTTTGGAGGAACCATCCTTTTCTTTTGAGAGCTATACAAATCTTGTTGGCAACAAAGAAATTGAAGTGTCTAAGCCAGAATCCCAAAAATTTGTACCTGATGAAGTGTTTCTGGATTGTGAATTAAATCAGGAAGATATTGAAACAGAGTTTGGATTTACTTTTGATGTGCCACAAGTAGAACTATTGGATGACCAGGGAAATTTTTTTTACTGTGGCACTGACAACAGCTCCAGACTTCCTCAATCTCATTTTGTTAACATCCATGATAGTTCAAAATCAGCATCTGGAACTTGTGACAATATGATGTTAGAAGACTCTCTAAACTTTCTGGTAAGTTTTCATCTTTATTCTTTTGGCTTAGTCAGATACTTCGTCTCTCCAATATTTTGCCACTTGTTCCACGTTTCATTAAGCTCCGTTTGATAACAATTTGATTGTTTTCTATCATTGGCAAAAAGATCTATCCATGTGAAACTAGTATTTAAATAAAAGCTATATGAGAATCGTTTGAACACTCACAGCTTGTCATCAGCATCGTGTCTAACTTCCTGGACGTAACTATGTTAATTTGAAGATTATTATAGAACCACAAAACAAACATTTATATCAAAACTTACAATTCAGATTTATATCATAGAACTGTTCGCTATATCTCCTACGAATAATCTTTTCCCTAACCAACTTTACACTTTGAGGGAAGGCTTCTTCTTTCGAGGCTAAATCCATTGCCCAACTGCCACAACGATCATTTCTGCATCTTAGGTTTAGAAAAGCTTGTAATTTTATCATATCAACACATGCAGATAATTTCTATGACATTTAGTGGATAATTCAAATGGTATTCCAGAATTCTGTGACCCATGTGACATCAGAGATGAAGATGCCTAATCTTGAGTATGTGGTCATAGCAATTTGAGGCAACGTTTGAAGAAAACCTACGCAAATCTATAAGCCCATTGTTGTCTTTGTACACATATCTTAGTTGTTAGTCTAGGATGCATTCCCAAATTGTCCACCAGCTGCATTTTTAGCGCAGCGCTTATTTGGCAGTATTTCTCAAATCCTTTCAGTAACTTTGTGACATTCAATGTTAGCCGTGCAGCTGAAGAAATGTTTAACATATCATACACTTCTTTCTCTTGAAGAAAAGATTTTTGTTTTTCATTGATATCTCATTTTATCAGATTTCATTTGATAATTTAGTGAGGTTAGTTGACCAGACTAGCAGAGCAATGAAAAATTTAACATAAATTGACCAACAGCAAGCTAACTCAAATTCTTTTCCACCATTTTCTCTTGGCAGAAAGCATTGAGTTATAGTATGGCAATTTCAGCTCTCTTGTGATGTGGGGAACTGTAGATTTCAGAAGAAACTTCACAAAATTAACGTCATGCAACTTAGAAAATGATGACATACTTGTCAAACTCTCTTAACGAAATTGAAAAGCATAAAAGTACACTTAGATCATGCTTCTTCAAACAGCCCATTCTGTTAAATTAACACACTAATATTTTTTTTATGATGACCTCCAAACAAGGAACTACTCCATGTGGTAGATAGAGAGCAAAAGAGGCTAAATGTTTACATCATCGTTGGATAAGTATTTAGTTTTGTCCTTTTAAACTCACTGTAGATGCCTCTGATATGATGGTATCTTTACATTTGTAGAGTGATATGGGGGTATAAGAGGAATGGGGATGGTGGTAATAGATAAAATATTTAACAACTGGATCTTAGGTTTCCAAAATCCCTCATTATTTTTAAGTACTCTCATGGGTGCCATTGTGATAGAAACTAATTATTAAATTTAACTAACAGGCAAATTGTAGGACTCTGAAATTCTGTCTATACTACAATTTAACAAACACCTCTTTTCATTTCAGTATGGAACGGATTCATTATGTTCTGATGCTGGAGAAGAGTTTTCAACTTATTCTTCGACCAAGCATGGGACAAATTCACTTTCAACCCATCTCAATGTAAGCTTAGCAGTCTATGCAGGTGGTGATTTTGAAAATATGGATGGATATGACGACCTAAATGTATTTGATTCATCTTTAAAATTTGATGAGAAGCAAGAATTTCAGTCTTCGTCACCGATCCAGTATGGGATGAATTCACCTGTAAGTTTTGATGCTGGGCAAGAGGGGAATCGATCTTCATCAGTCCAAGGTGGTGATAGTGAAAGTAATAATGGATATGAGGACCTAAATTCGTTCGTACAAGGGTAGGGATTTACCTTTATAGTAAGCTTCAAGCTGCCAATCCTCATAGTCCTCGTTAATCTGGTAAAGTTATGTTATAGATATCATGTAAGATAACTATAACTAGATACATTGATAATTTCTGCCACTGATACTAGTGCCACCATTTCACTAGTTTAGATAAATGTAGTACAAAATATTATTTTTCCCGTTTTCCCATCCATGCGCCCCCACTCATCATCATCACCACAACCACCATCTTTATCTTTATCTCTATCTCTATCTTTATCTATAGAGATAATTATTATCCGCTAATGTCATTGATTTGGGATTTCAGGTTTTTAGAGGATCCTTCTTTATCTTTCGAGAGCTATACAGATCTTGCTTGCGACCATGAAATTGAAACTTTCAAGCCTGGATGTGAAAATTGCTCAGCGGATAAAATGTTTCTTGATTGTCAAATAAATCAGGAAGATCTTGAAATGGCATTTAGATCTACTCTTGATTTGCCACTGGTAGAGAAGATGGATGTCCAGCAAAGCACTTTTGACTGCCTCAACAAAGGTTTTGGACTTCCACAACTAACATCTATCATAGTGTAGAACCAGAACTTGTGACAATATGATCACTATCTCTACTTTCCTGTAAGTTTCACCTGTCTTAGTGTTTTATTTCACTTGGAAACTCCTCTCTATCCGTGTACAACTCCTTCCCCATTTCCTTACTCCTTACATGTTGAGATATTTGATTTTGTTTTATCCTTGGCAAAAGATCCACATATGGGAAACTAGTGATATTTAATTTATGTGATTCTGCTCAAGTAATGGTCTTTATTAGTCTATCTATCTTCTGCAACATCACGTCTAAATTGCTAGTGTCAATACTTCGAAGGGGATAATGCACGTCTTAACGTAACCACATCTATTATCTCTAAAATTTGCAAGTATATATTAGATTTCCCTCCCATGTGACACCTCAGTATGTACCGGGATAGAACAAAGCAGGTTGTAGACAGCTTTGTTTTTGTGGATTATGACTATCTAGACGATATTTGAATCAACTTCTTCTCATTTATGTTGCCTCTAGTTGATATAATTTTGTTTTTTGTTTACGGTGCATTAAAACACGAACAATGTTATTGTTTGTCTGTGAATTTCTGAACTCATATAGCTTAATTGCTTGATCGTGAGCTTAAAGATTCCTGTAGGCTGTAACAGTTTTGCATGCTGTACCTTAATAGCTATTGCCCTTACAGAACTATTCCTTAATTCTTCCATTTTTTTATGTGTTTGTGATAGTAAAATCGCAGCTCATTACATAGCAGTATTGGAAGCAATGGCAAACATCTAAAATGCTTCTTAAAATAAATTGCAGGTCATCAATTTTTATGTATTCCAAACCTCCTTAACCAAATAAATTTTCCTTTTGCTTTACTAATAAGTGTGCTATTTTGCCTCGACATGGATATTATATAAGGAACAAAATGTTAATTTTCCTTTGCATTGAAAGAAAAGTGGCTTCATAAGTACTGAAAGTTTTGAAAAGCTAAAATGTTGATTTTGAATTAAAAGGTGGTGATGTATATTAGTACTTTGTTTCAACTGACATAAACGATATTGGGTGCTAATTTTTGTCAAGTGGTTTAATTTTATGTTGTGAATAATGTATGTAGCAAGAACAGAAGAAATTTAAGTAGTTTAAGGAAAATTTTAATTATATACACGGTATAAAAGGAAGCATGGATGTACACGAATCTCATGAACATAATAACAATGACAAACCCAGCCGTATATTCAAAATCGGATTGTTGGCCTGAATCCTCGTAGTTGTAATATGTTTATAGATGAAAATAAGTTGACTGTTAAGTCTATAAACCAGGTTTCTGACAATCCAAAAAAAAAAAAAAAAAATAGAAGTCTTGACAATGATAACAGTAAAAAAATAATACTGATGAATTAGGAATGTACAAAACTAAATTAGGAACGTATATAAAGTTTCCCTTTACATACTATACTCCCTTTTTATAATGTGTGTAGACTTATTTGCACTTGAAACCTGGAGTTTGTTTTCCACTTTCTATGTGCAAAAGTATTGTCCATTACTTCTCTTTTGCCGTTGTCATGCAAGATTAACTGCGTTGATTTGGTCAGCTCTTCGTGCAGCTAGCTAGCTTGCCTGATGTTGATTTTGCTGGTGACCTCAACTCAACTCATTTTGCTGAAGCTCTAAAGGTTTCCTTCAATCCATGGGTACTGGCAAAGGAAACCTAAAGGGCTCGAATACCATGCCACATTGCCAAAGAGAATTGGGATGCCAAATTTGTAATATATTTCCTCGTCCGGTTGGACTCATTCATAACAACCTTTTTTCTCTATAAAATAAATTTATGAGCAACTATGTGCAGAATAATGTTAGCATTTTAAGGTCAATTTTCATGTTCAAGAACATAACGTGTTGCACATGATTTGAAATCTTTAAATGGTGAACAAATGCGATACATTATGATAATTGTGCGAGTTATACAACTTTGATGTATACGATCTATTGTTGTAAACCTATTTTCTTTCGCTTGTATGATTTCAGATTTCCAAGCACATTTCCAACTTTTCAATGTAAATCTACAATCTAATGGAAGTGAATGGATATCAAATTTGGAAATAGATTTTATAATCGGAAAACAGAAAGTAATAGAATAAGGACCCCTGATCCTCACATATATTAAGGAGATACTTACATAAACAACTATAGTTTGGCTAATTACGGCTCGTAGCTACTAATTCTTTGCCATAGGGTGTATTCTGTTGTATTAATTTCGGTTGTATTCAATTCGATTATATTCAATTTGGTTGTATTCATTCGTAGCTACTTTTACACTATATTCAATTCGGTTGTATTCAAACAACAAAATTCAAAACATACAGGCGAAAATACAAAAAAGAATATCCTTCAAAATACATAAATACAAGCGAAAATACAACAAGATACATTGTATTTACACTAAAAATGACGAATACACTCAAATCCGTCTAGATCTGAGAAATACAGAAATAAAATACACTCAGATCTGAGAAAATACACTTAAATCTGAGAAAATCCGGTCGGTAGGCCATGGATTTTGGCCAGAGATGACGACGGCGGTGGAGGAAGAAGAAGAAGATGACGGCGGTCGAGGGAGATGACGACGATGCTAGAACTCGAGTTTTCCCGTGGGAGATGACAACGACCAGAGATGACGAATCTAGAATCTTGGATTAGTGAGAAAAACCTTCAACTTTAGAGATAAGGAGAACGAGTCTCTCTCTTGGGAGATAAAGCAGTGTCAACATCGGGAAAAGAAAGTGAATTGATAATCTGAGATGGCACTCCAATGTAATATTGGTGCTTCTTGTTGCTTGTCGATACACCCATCCTAAAGTTACACAGACGCGACTCAGTGGAGGGAGAAGAAGGAGACTGTTCTCAATGTATTTTTCTCTCTGGTGTTGTACTCTTCTTTAAATATATAGTATAACTATGGTAGGTTATTAAATACATAGTATAGCTACGTAAGTTAAATAATTTAAATCATAGTTACTGTAAGTAAATACCTCTTAGATGTTATCTACACCATGTAAAATTTCATATATTACGTGTGTCACTCGGTGTTACAGTTATATAAAGACTAGTGTCTCTTGGCCCGAGCCTAAACCAACATTGAAGTGCCCGGGATCACCACACAGAAAACACCCTCTAGGAGCCACAGACCATTGAGAAGGTCCAGCGCCCGAGTGTCCATCATGGCCTGAAAGCCTAAAAGCAGAACCCTGGGACACCTGTCCCGAACTATAAGGACCACGTCTTGACTGACCTCCCTCGAATATCGGCATGGCTGTATAAACTTGTCTGCTGAACTAATGGTGGCAACTCTTACCAAGTAACCCCTACTCCAAACGAGGTACCTTCATAACTATTGAAGTGGGGCCTCTTGCCTGCCCACTCGTCATAGTCCTCACATCTAATAAACTCGACCTCATTGACTGCGTCCACTATTTTCTGAAGAGAAATTCCGAAAGCAGACATCTGAGCTGTAACCAAACGAAGATGACAAATCAAGCCATTAGTGAATCTCCTCACCCTTTCAACCTCATCTGGAAGAATCATCAAAGCATGTCGAGACAAGGCATGGAACTGCATCTCATACTCGGCCACTATCATGCAATCCTAGCATAGTCTCTCAAACTAATCCCTTCTCCGCTCCCTCACACTATGGGAAATGAACTTCTCCTAGAACGCCACAGTGAACGAAGCCCAAGGAAAAGAAGGATACCCTACTGGCCTGGTCTCAACATATGACCTTCACCACTGCTTGGCGGGTCCAATCATCTGAAAAGTGGTGCAGTCCACCCCGCAAGACTCTACTAACCCGAGGTTTTACAACCTTTTATGACAGCTAATCAAGAACTTATAAGCATCATCATTAGGGTTCCTATCATACCTAGGAGGATTGATCTTCTTAAATCTGTCAAGCATCTTCAGTTCCTCCATGGTCATTGTGGGCTGAACACCTGGGGGTGAAGTAATTCCAGGAACTAGTACACAAAAGAAACAAGAAGTTGTAGCAGCAGCAGCTGGCTGAGCCCCGGTGTTTGAAATACGAGAACAGTCATATGATCAGGAGTCTATCCTCCGACCCTTGTCTGAGAACCATACGGAGTGACAGGTAGAATACCCGCCTGTGCCATACTATCAAGAAACCCCAACATGTAAACCAAAGTATCCTGAAGCACAGGTGTAGCAATGAAACCCAGTGGTGCCTGTGTCGACCCAATCTCGTCGGCCTGAATATGCTCATCCTCCAACGAACATTCGGCTTAGAAGATGCTGCTCTAGCATCACACTAAGCATCTGCTGCTAGTCAGCCCCTGGTCAGTACTGCAACTCGTGCTTTACCCCTCGCCCCCTCTCCCCGTCCCCCGCCCGTGCACGGGCCTTGCGCACGTGTGCGGGTGCGTGTGCGGGCTCGTTCTCCGGCTCGTGTTCGAACGAGTCCTCACTATTTGTGAGAAATAGTTAAACAAAGAGATTTAAAATTCAATAAAGTCAACAACGCACTGTAAGAATGAAAGAACAAAAATTTCCTAAATGTCCTATAGCCTCTCGAAGATAGGTACGAACATCATCGTACCGATCCACAAGACTCTACTAGACATTGTTCTTGAACTTATGATACTGCTGAAGGTAGTGCTCTGATACCAAATTTTCAGGACCCAAAATCTCAAGTGGACGTGAGGGCACCTACTCTAACCAGTAGGTGAACCCAAGTAAAAGCTTAAGTCTTTTAACTATGATAAATGCAGAAAACTAAGTCATACACCTCTCAAAACTTGGAGCCATAAGTACAAGACCCACAAATATGGAGCACAAGTCTGAAAGTCTATAATAACTGTCTGAAAAGTAAAGACAAAAAAGTAAGATAGATATGGAGTTCGGTGTCATGGAACAGCCAGTAGCTCACCCTTTTAACTCCAGAAGATATGCCTCAATGATCGGCGGTAACTCATCCGCTACTCAAACTCAGAACATAACTTGCACTTAGAATAGGTGCAACAAGTGTAGAGTGAGTATGAAGCAGCATGTGCATTCAGTAGGATCATTGACCCATCCTAAGCTGAAGCGATGGCGAGGGTTGGTCTTTCCAATACTTACCTCCACATTTCATTAGTAACCAATTCAAGAAGTTATAATACTTAAGCAAATAAAGAGTAGAAAGTCCACAAATCAAGTAAACTACCGAAATTCGAGTCTTCCCGAGAACCCATTCACAAGTCAAGTAATGAGAATGCAATCAATTAAGAATGATATGCAATGGCCAATATGCACCAATATACACATGCTCTTGTAGTAGGTTTCACGTGACCCATGACGAACTCATAAGGTCCATATACTCACCCGAATCCTAGATCTCCCAGATCACATTAGGCATCTAACCTATATTAGCTATGTTATAATCATCACTCCGCCAATAGCATATCCAATCGGGCCACCCCGAACCATCCCATAGGATTCATCAAATAAGTATGTCAATGTTGTCATATGAAGTATGAAATGAATATGCGTACAACAGGAAATTACACGGTACCAAGTAAATTCTAAAGATACCTCCTTTTCATAGTTTAGACGGGAATTGGAGTGATGGATGCACCAACAAGTAATATAATCAAGATTAATCAAGTTTGGCTATGGTAAGCCCATTTCACCGAAATAATCAAATCAATCAAGTAAATTTAGCAACTATCAGCTAATGCCCATATGCTTTGGCATTCTCTACTATATGACAATTATTCCTTTTCATTACTTTACCCATCACTACAAGAAAAAAGCTTATCAAAGACCAACATTTAAGGACGAGTTGAAAATCTGGTCCCTAAATATATGCATATAGGGACAAGTTTTTTTTCTGGTTGCTAAATTTCACTTTTGCCCCTTGAACTAGGGATGAGATTAAAAATCTGGTCCCACAACTAATGAGAATCTGGTCCTAATAACCTAAATTGAGCGGGACAAAAGACCGGGGTTGATTTTTGCCTCTAGAAAAGTAAAAAGAACTAAAAAAATAAATAAAGAACTTTAACAATACTTATTCTAAAAATTACTTCATCTCTCTAAAATTCCTAAACCTAGACAAGCTCGTCGTTGCCCCAAATTTAGCTACAAAATAATTGCTACCCGTTCAATCAAGCTTAATCTTCAAAGAATGGCTCGCCACTCTCCCAAATTCATTTCTCAGCCTTAGATATCCCACGAGAAAAATCTTTCACCCAAATAATTATTTCCCGTAAATGGGTTTCTTCTTTATGCAATCTGAAAGTTCTTCTTCTTCTCCATATCTTAGGTTTTCAGTTTTCTCTTTAGGGTTGCTATATTATGTCATTTTCCATCAATCATCTCAGTAAAATTTACTATAACAGGTTGGTCTTCTTCTTATCCAACTCCTTTTAATTGTATTGTATTATTCTGTTACTTATTGTTCGATCTATGGGTCGAAATTGTATAGGGAAAATTATGAAACCCTTCAATGAGATTGTTGGGTTATTTAAGAATTGCTTTTTAAGATAATTTTATATCGGAAAGATTGCATTTTTCAGGGTTGCTAAAAACTTGCAAAGTTATGGTGTCTTCGATCTTTGGCGATGTATTGAGTGAACAAGAGATGAATCATATCCCATTTTACTCTCGAAAGGGATTAAACTCTTTAGATTCCATTCATGGAATCTATTGAGGATGCAAATCGCTGATGTAGCATCTACAATAGAGTTAACTATCGGGTATCGTATATTTGCAATGAAGTTTGTATTAGCAGATATGTACAGGTGGTGCACTTTGCTTGATTTTAAACTAATATGCTTTAAAGGAAAAGGGAAAATCTGAATTGGAGGGTAAGCATTGGAGCTTTATTCCTATTTAAACTGCTTTCAGTTAGAATATATCTCGCTGAGTGTATTTCAGTCTTTTTTCCTAGGCAAGGTAAAACCACATCTGGCCAATTTATTTTGCTTATTGATTTTGGGCGAGTACCTTCTTTGATTCATATGTTTTGGCTTCGTAATTGATGTTTTCCTCTAAAAGGTATCCTTATTTTCTTCTCTGTTTGGTGATGTAAAGTTGGATGGTTATTTCGAACCCTTCAAAGGCATTGAAGTTAATAGAAGACTGTTTTAGCCTAAAAATTGCTTTGCGAGTTAGTTTAAGTATGTGTTACCGTTACATCAAAGGCTTGAATCGCTAAAATAGAGTGGCTGATGAAAATCATTAAGCCACAAATGAACTAATCTTCTTTTGTCTATTACCGTATTTGTTTGCTATTTCATGTCTTTTATTTAGAACATTCTCTTTCATGGAATTTTATAATATCCACAAAATTATTCATCTCTTTGCACTGAAACTAAAATTTCACAAATTTGATATGTTCTTTTATTCATTTTAACTGATTGTGTATGTTCTGTTCATTTTTCTTTTTAGCAAATAGCTCCCTGTATCAATTTAGTGGAATTTTATTTTCATCTCCTTGGTTTAAAATTTGGTTCGCTTTGTGGAATCTCAAGCAAGTTTTTGACTGGAGAAATTGGGTTTCGGCTAATGTGCTTTCAGCTCCAATATAGTTATGCTCCATTAAGGTAACCGCATAGTTCAAGAGTTGTTTTATTGATCTATTTATTTTGGTTTAACAGGTAACTCTAGATGCATTTTTTGTTTTCTAAATTTGACGTCGGGTTTTGAGTTCGGGATGTGAGAGTGGGGTTAATAATCAACGAAGCATTAGAGTCTGATTCAAAATATATATGCAAAAGAATATTATATAATAACACTGATATCATATTTATCTTGTAAGTGAAGATGCTACTCATCTCTGCTTTCTATACCTTTTTTTGCTTTAACAGTTTTCTTTTACTAGCAAGCGAGTGTACATGATTTTTATTCTTTGATAATTTATTATCTATATTCTGTTCTGATTTACAGAATTTCCTCATTAGAGTTATTGAAAATCCTTAAGAAAGAGGTCTTTGAAAGAAACTGTCGTTTTAATAGTTCCATGGGCTTCATCCCCGAAATGTACAACATGATTTAACTCCCAATGTCATGTCTTTCTTCTCTAAATGATTTAGCAGCTTTTTGAATAGGTCTAATGAGGAGGTGTTACAAGATATTTTTTGGCCTTCTGGTGGTGTTGAGTCGGTGTACTGTATAGGTTTGACTCCTTGTGTTGCCTTTTCTTTCAATAAATATTTACTTGTCAATAACGTATAAATTGTAGACTATTACAAATATCTACCCATGAGTTCTTCAAGTTAATTGTATTTAATTTGGATTTTTATTACTTTAGTATACAATTGATGATTCCTTTGCATAAATCTTTTTGGTAGGAGGTCAGTATGTTATTGGTGTTGGGGAAGGCAAGGAGTAAACCAATATTGGGGTTGGACAGTTTCTAGCTTGTCTCACCATGAGAGTCATGAGGTATTCTATAATCCTATGGTTTGCAATTTTATTACTCAGTAGTGATTGTGTTAGTACTCTAAGGCTGTTGATGGTAAGAATTTCTCCTTCTATGCTGAAATTTATAAAGACTATTTGGAAAACAATTAAATTTTTAGAAAACCAATCTGCCCTGTACAGCATCAGGTTTTGTTATCGTATGATAGAAGTTTGAGATGTCTGCAAAGTCAGTTTTCGGGACAAGATGTTGGAGGTTGGGCGTACCTCGTTAGCTATTGTTTTATGCTAACATCATCTTTGATTATTGTTGCCTGTAGGTGTAAATTGGCTTCTTTCAAAAATAATACTTAAGTAGTAGTATAGTGGAGAAGTCTTCTTGAGCCTCTCTTTACTCAAAAAAATCAATGTGATAGCCTTAGGACCTCTATGTGCATTGGAAGATCCGACTGATACATAGGCATCTTACTTTGATTTCATTATTTAATGTTAGGCATACAGTATTAGAATATAAGTCTTTTCCTGCTGTGAAGCAAGGTATTTACATCTAGAACTTCCTTAATAATTTTTTTTGATAACCACGTTCAGAACTTACTCCTCAAATAAGGAGGTGAAGTTCTTATCTTTAATTTGCATAAGTAAACTTATGTGATATTTAGTTTGGTTGATAGGGCATGCTTTAATCCTCTTTACAGATGATAATGCATGATTCTCTATATTTTGGTTTGCTCTTGATGAAGCAGTATCTTGAATCTTTTGGTATTTTCAATGGAGTAAGAGGTACAGTTGAAGCTCTAAAATGCTTTATTCAGCTCTAAAATGCTTTGCACCACACAACTGATTGACTTATTCAACTTTATTTCAGGGAGACAGTGGCAAGTATTCTCTAGATTGTGTATTACATGGTTCAACTTTTACATCAGTTTTAGAAACTATCCGTTTTTGTAATCCATTGAATGATGGAAACAAGTACAAAATAATCTTAATGTTGAACCTCTTTTTGTAATCTTGTAGTTGTATAAAAAGTACAAACAATGATTGCAGGCATAGGCCCGTGCACAACATGGGCACCAACTACCTTGTTTTTGCAAGAGCATCCCAAATTTATGTGTGCCAAAGAAACTAAGGAAATTAATCTTAATTTCATTTGGTTTCAGGCTATTGAGTGTTAAGTCCGCAGGATATTGACACTTCCTATTTAGCTAAGCAATGCGTGAAGGCTATCAAGGAGGCAGCCTTTTATTAGTACTTATCCTTTTATATTAGCTTTGAAGCATATCAACTTGGGTAAGTTCTATCTCTA
The DNA here is from genome assembly GCF_029784015.1 of Lycium ferocissimum. Lineage (NCBI taxonomy): Eukaryota > Viridiplantae > Streptophyta > Magnoliopsida > Solanales > Solanaceae > Lycium > Lycium ferocissimum. The sequence goes on from NC_081348.1 coordinate 18,867,120, forward strand.
TTTTTTTCTTTACAGTTTCAAATTCGTTGTTCACATACTTCTACGCACGAAAGTTATTTCTCCTCTTTTCCTTCAATTTACATGAGTTTTTGTGGGTATTAAATGTGTCGTTCCTGTAGATCAATCAATAAATGGAGCTAGAGTAATTGTTAATGACTTCGAAAATTTTGTAATATACATCACTTTCACTCCAAGAAATTTGTTTTGCGAAGGGGGTAGGAATATTTCTGTTCCATTGGTCTTACAGACACAATTTGGGACACGAGATGTTTAGTTTGAGTTTTCCAAAATGGTGGGTGTAGGCACTTAGTAAACAATGTCCCAGATCCCACTATTGACTATCTTATTTGACCGAATATTTAAGCAATTTTTTACGCTCGACCACTTTTCGGTGGCTTTCAAATTTGAACAAGGAGAAATATTAGCTTAATATTCATGATTTTTCTCATGTATTTTGATTGTTCCCCTTCTTTGTCTTTCCACTTTACTCAATATTGTCTGTGTTGTGACAGTTACTTCACTGCATTTTCTTTATCGTTTCTAGTATTACTGTTATCTTTGATGGGCCAAAAGGATTTCAGTTAGCTTAGTTTTTGGTTTTTCTTGGCTTCTCCTATTCATGCTACTAATGTTACATACTGACATTCAGAAAAAAGACTAAATGGGAGACTTGGTCAAATCTCTGAATTTTCTACCTTTCGTGGCCATAGCTTTAGTGCTATTAGACAAATGTGGTTTTAGCATTTTAATTGATTTTAACATGTGTAGTGATGAAGCAAGGGAGTGAGGAGTAATGAAGCGGAGGAATAAACGATACTTTATTTACTTATTAACTCGTTGCAAAAATGTTGGGAAGAAGAGGGAAGTATACTGTATTGAGGTGTTCCTTTCCATTGTTGTTCTTTAGGTATGCAATTGGTATTAAGTTATCTTTAAATACTATGTGATCTTATAATTTTTTAGGAACATTTTTTTTATACCTTTTAGGTCAGAAGACTTGAAGCTACAAGTCAAGCAGCAACTTTTCAAGACTTGATACAAATGATAAATTGGTTATCTTTTTGCTGGTTGCTTAGGACAATTATTTTTCTTGTTAAGTGGTTTTGTAAACAATTCATGGCTATACAGTTACTAGTGGGATGTTAATACATTTTTTGTAATTAATTACGAATTCTATATACTTATAGTTATATATGCAAGAATGACATTATTGATAATTTTGTGTTTATATATATACATATTAGAAATCGGATAATGTTTCTTGGAAAAGAATATCTATTATCCAGGGGCAAAATTTTATGGTTGGTAAAAAGCACTTTTAAGGACCATATTTCTCATTCTTAAAGACTTTCTATGACCAATAGAAGCTATTCTCTATATAAGTTTAGGACTAGGAAAATGGTCCCTAAATGTACTTTAAGGACCAGAATATTTTTGGTCGTTAAAGTGTTTTAAGGACCAGGAGCTATGTCCCGTCGTTATTGACCTTTAGCGGCGGAGCATATAACGACGGGTGGCGGCCAGATTTTTTTGGTCGCTATTGATTTTTAGGGACCGGATTTAGACTTTCAGGGACCAATTTTCCCGTCGCTAATAGCCAGTTTTCTTGTAGTGCATATCATGGCATCGTTACCTCCACAAGTGCTCGTCTACGGGACCCCCATTCCCCATTACTTCCCTTAATTTAAGTAAAACCAACACAAACACTTCACAAAAAGTCTAATAAATCTCACCTTGCTTTAATTCTGAAGCCCGAACGATCAATCCGTGGCCTTGCCCTTCCTTTGAGCCTGCAAACGAGCCCAATCTATTCAAATATGGAATCTACGTATGCATATGAGTCTGTAGACACCCATATTGCTATACTAATATTTCGAGTCCAAAAAGTTAACCCAAAAACCAATCTCGAGCCTGAAGGTCATAATTGTAATTTCATTGCAAAATCAGCTTACACATAGCCTAAATGTTAAGAATCTAAAAAATCATCAAAATCCGATCACAAATTGACCTTCAATTCAACATTTTACTTAAAATCTCATTTCCATGGAAAACCCCAATTGCTTTGTTCAAATCATGAATGAAATCGCTAAATACAAAAACAACAACATAACTAGTGAAATCACACAAAGTGGAGTTTGGAGAGGATAGAGTGCATGCAGACCTTACCCCTACCTTGGGAGGTACATAATGAAATAACTAAATAAAAGATGAAATCACTGAAAAATACTTAGATTAAGATTAGAAACTTACTCCCGAGCCAAAACTTGAAGATTGCCTTTGAAATCACCCAAAAGCGAGCTCCAAAATTGATTAAAGAACATTGAAATTTGAAATGGGGGTTTTATTCTATCTAGGTCTAAAATGCCCTTCGTGGTTGCGATCAGTACCCCACAATCATGACCAACATCCTCGACCCTACCCTGTCACGAACACAACTCGCTCCACGCGATCGCGAAGGACGAACAGACCCGATCTCCTTTTCCTTTCTAAATGAATGCGGTCCCACCTGTGCAGTTGCAACCCTTTTTCCGCCTGTGCATCGCGAATGTGGCACCTTCCTCGCGATCGCAATGAAGGATGCTTATCACCAGACACTAGAAAAACCAGTAATGCTTGAAGTTCGTTCTAACACCCAAAACTCATCCGGGACCGCCCGGACACTAACCAAATATGCATTACAATCATAAAACACACTACGAACTTGCTCGCGCATTTAAAACACTGAAATAAGGTCGTATTGACTCGATGTTGATCATGGTCAACTCCAAATCCTTAACTTAACTAGTTTCTCAACTAATGACCCAAAGCACACCCCTTGGGACCCGAACCAACTATTTGACTAAGTCATAAAACACATCTGGACCTCATGTAATCAACGAAACTTTGATTTGACTTCCTTAGCCCCCGAGTTGAGATTAGTCAAACTTCCAAATTCCTTAACTTAAGGATTTCCAATTTTACTAATTCTTCTCCGATTCTCACCAGATTACCTCGGAAACCATGCCACCCATCCCATAAGTCATAAATATCAAGATTAAGCTATGAGAAGGGTATTTTTAGGGAAAACAAGTCCAAAAGCTCATAATGAACTAGCGGGTAGTTACATTCCTACATGTGAAACTTCCACGCAAGGTACTGGATTACAAAACCTTCATGTGAAATTCCATCATACGTGATTGTTCTATGTGTCCACCTTCACGATTTGGCCAACGGTAAAATAAAACATACTAATGTGCAAGCATTCTCGTGGTTAGAAGAGGGTACATTGAAAAACTTGCAAACACTCAAGAAAATCATTTTTAAGAACTTATATTCCTCAAGTATCATCATAGTGAAGCAGATAGATGCTGTTGTCACTTGGTTGCCGCACCAATCAGATATCACATTGCATTCTAGAGAAATAACTCTTGCTTCGTCAAACCAACATGCAAGGTTATTATTATTGCAAGAGAGAGCACTAGGGAAAGAAAGATTAACCATATTTTAAACTTTTCTACATTGGAATGCTAGAAAGGTGCACTAAAGAAGCCTTTGTTGTATTTATTCGGTAGAGTTTTACAATTAAGCATTTTAATCGACGTTATAGAAGGGAGGTTATCCAACTATATAATCTTGACCAACCTTTTGCAAATATTAAGTTTAAAAGTTTGAAGACATGCTAGTTGCTTCTTTGGACAACTCATTTATCACTATATTAGGTAAATGCACAATCTTGTCAGTTAAGTTTGTAAAATGTGCATGATATATTTTTTTAGCCATAGACACAATATATATATATATATATATATATAATGGAAGTTGCATGATTACAAGAGATGGAGTAATTTTTCTAAAAAATATTACTCATACCTTTAAAGACAAGCTCATAAAACTCGAAACCGAATCGGACATAAGAAGATCTCTACTCCGGACCAAATAAACCCGCAAAAGAAAGAAGAGAGTCAAATAATCTAAATACTGTCTGGAGGTGTCCTAAATGTTTTTTCATGTCTTTAATAAATACTAATATATCATCTACATATACTAGGTCAAATCTTTTATAGTCTCCAAATATGCTATCCATTTGGTGGGGATAGACAAAAAATTAATTATAACTACATGATAAGAAGAAATATAGGAGTGAGGAAGTACCGAGTAAGATTGTTAAAAAATTATTTAAAAACAACTTTAATTTCCTGCATTGTCCTTTGAACTTTTCTTATTGAAAGAACTTATTGAAAAATTTACTACCCCCCTTTAATATTGGTATCAGAGCGAGAAGATTTTTGGAACCTTAGACTTATCTAAAATTATATGAGAAGACCTTTTTCTGCTCTAAGAAGAAAGCAAGCACCTGTACCTACTATTAGACAAGAGTTAATGAGACAACACCGTTTTGCTAAACATATAAGTTTTCACCATCGCATGATCTATATTACTAGAAAAAGACTAGAAAATCTTAGAAGCTCAAGAAAGTTCCTTACCGAACACATTAACTATTTAGATATAGCTTATAGAGAAGAATTAAATCATAATACAACAGTATTAAGTTTTCGAAATAATCTCCTTTGGGAAGTTCATTTTACCAACGACGCTATATTTAGAACTGAAGACTATATTAGACAGCTAGAACAACAAGTAAACTTTATGCCTTTAGGTTAATAGATGCAAGATCATTATTTAAAAGTCAAACAAGAATTAAATAACACCCGTACCTTAATATATTAAATTAAGTAGTACCAAAGAAAACCATTAAGACTACAAGAACTAATAGATATAATATCAGGATTAGAATATAAGTTACTAGGATATATAAAATCTAGAAAGACCTCAAAGAACCACAAGCGATTTAGACCATATTAATTATATGAGAACACTACCCTTTGTTAGACAAATAGCTATCGATCATTGGTATTTATATAGAGATATAGAGAAAAGACGAGAATATAGACAAGTAGAAAAGGCGATAAGTGCATATTTAGAAATAATAAATTCGAAACATTATCATCACTAATAAACAATAGACTCTTACAAAGTCGGATTAACGAAGAAACAATCTCTCGCTATAACGTGGGAATTACGGGGTATAAGAGAAGATATAGAAAGATTTACAACTAGTATAGAGTACCGAGAGAAAGTTTGTAAAATAAAGATTCCGTTAGGATAATAAATAAAGCTAGAAAAATAGATACATTAAAAAATCTAGAATACTTAGACTTAAGAATATACCGTAAAAGAAATATAGAGCATTAAAAGATCATAGTATTATAAAGTGTAATTTCAAGAACGGAGACCATATATTACATAGTGAAGACAAACGATTGAACACATTAGTAGATTTAGTCATAAATTTTAGTGAAAAAATACAAGAAAATAATAAAAACATTACTAGAATATTAGAGGTGTTAGAAGCATCCCAAACTAAGCAAAAGAAAACTTTCGAAAAAGTAGAAAAAAATCTCGATTACTTAAAAACACAAGAATTAGAATTAGAAAAGAAAGTCAGGACTCTAGTTAACAAATTTAATCTAGAAAAATTACCTACAAAGACGGAAATAGAAAAGTTAGTTAAAGTTATTACAGAAAAACCAAAAGAGATAGAACTAAAGACAACCCAAATAGTCTCTAAAATAACGCAACAGGTAGAAGTCTTAACCAGTGATATTAAAGAATTAAAAAAGACAGTAGAAGAACTAAAAGAAATCACCCTTTTATGAGTAGACCAACCTTAGCTCAAGAAGAAGCCTCAAAATTAATAGAGAAGTCTATACCTTTACCAGCAGACTATAAAGATTATATACTATAAAGATTATATACCTAACGCTAAATCGGATCAAATAACATTACAACAAAATATTACTATAATTTCATTAATATTAGAAATAATCAAGAAAAAAGAACTAATAACAACAAGGTTAGAAGTAATAAGTGAGCGCGTTCGGTTATTAAGTGAACGAAAAGAGAAAAATAAAGAGCCCTCTAAAGAAGTTGAAGAATTAATAGACCAATTAAAAAAGATAGAAATAACACCTCAAAAAGAAAAAGTCAAAATAACTAGAAAAGCACAAAAATGGACCTTCTTCCAATTAGATCAAGAATCGAAGGAGAAACAGAAAGGCAAGTGTTATATCTCGTATTTTGTACATTGGGATATCCCGAGCTAGTTGTGATAAGTTAAGGACAAGACTATTCCGGGATACGAGGTTGAGATTTTTGACCTCCGATTTTGTTTTAAGGCATAAGTTGCTTATGATTTTATTGGTATGAAATATTAAGGAAAATTTGGGGTTAAAAGTGAATTATGGAAAGTTAATTATTTCATGAAAAAGGGCCAAGTTGGCCGTGTGGCTTATGGGTGGTTCCCACCCATGGCTTGGCCAAATTTAATTCATCCAAGCCATGTGTGGGCCATGGTACACATGGATGAATTATATATGTGTATACTAGATGACTAGCAAGACCAATTCATCATCTTTTCAACACTTAGAAACTTGGAGAAGTTTGGAGAAAAAAAGAAAGCCATATTCGGCCATGGCTGGCCGAATTGATGCCATGAAAATTGATCAAGAAAAATAATTTTCTTCTAGCAATTCAACCAATTGGAAGGTCCTAATTAACGTGGAATAGTTGTTGGAGTAAGCAAACCATTCATTCTTGCCCACAACCCTAGCCAAGTTGAAGAACTAAGTGAAAAAGGTAAGGTTCAATCCTCTTTTACATGTGTTATGGATGGTTTGTGTATGTTGTAGTATGTAGAAATGGATGAAATTCATGAAATGTTGTATGTTGATGCTTGGCCGTATATGGGCTATTTGGTATGACAAGGATGAACAAATTTTACTTAGTGTTTTGGTTGTTGTTGTTGTGGATTCTATGATGTAAAATGAAGGTTTAGTGATCCAAGTTGAAGTGGTAATCGTGTGGGCTGTTTTTGTCACGACCCAACCCCGTAGGCCGTGACTAGTGCCCGAGCTGGGCACCCAAACATAATCACTAATCCGAATCACGTATAGATAGATTATACAGACACAAACATCAAACGCTGTCTCAGATTGTATCAAACTGTCTCAAACACATCTCAAACACAACCATATATATATCAAAAGCCGGCAAGGCTATCAAATGGCGCATCGGCCCAAAACATATATAAATGCAAGCCGACGAGGCTGCCACGGCGAATGGGATCGCCCAGAACATATAACATACAAACACAACTGTACAGAATGGGCATAACCCACATACATGTCCACAGACCTCTAAACGGACAAACGGAATCATAAGACGAGACAGGGCCCCCGCCGTACCCCTGAACAAATATATACAAATGCAGCGAATGAATATATACCAAAATGTGGGCTCCGGAATAAGAGGAGCACTCCAAACAGCAGAAAAGGGTGTCATAAACTGGTGCATCACCAAACTGTGCGTCTGTACCTGCGGGCATGAAACGCAGCCCCCGAAGAAAGGGGGTCAGTACGGAATATGTACTGAGTATGCAAAGCAGAAAATATAGTATACAAATCTGAGTCGTAATCGAAATAGAGGTACAGAAAGCAAATGCATTTCCAAAATATCAAAATTTTTACTTTTAAAATACAAATCATGCATAGGGCACAGAAAATATGGTCGCCCGCCCGTCGATGGCGCCATAACACAGCATAACACCAGAAGGTTTCAAATCTCCGTATCCCCGTCACACATCATAACACAGCATAACGCCATACACAGCATAACACCAAATGTAAGCGGAACCCGGCCCTCTAGCGAGAGGCTCGGTGAACCATAAACACAACATAACACCGGAGTATAACAAAGTGCGCACGACAACAGAACCGGCCCGGGACTCGGCGAAAGATATAAATGTAATGCACGAACGGAGTCGTGAGTAACCATATGCATAAAATCATTATCTTAGACTCAAATGATAAGTAAAATGACCATACTTAGAAATCGGAATAATAACCAAATCAGATTCTTTCAAAAATCGTCAGGATTACAAAAAGAAGAGTCGCGGGACCCACGGACGGGTGTTGACCCGAGTCGGGACCGCCTATGAAAAACATACTCATCATACACCATACAATCACCTACGAGCATATCGAGGCAATCCGAGCCTTTCTGTGAAAGATACGGGCGTTCGTAGTTACGGAACCCTTTAAAAGCCAAACTTTTTATGCAAAAGTTGAAAATCAAATATTTCAAAAACATAAAGGCCACTATTTCATCATATCAACATACGAATTCCAAGAAACGAATAAGAGTCATAAACATGCTCGGATTGCGAGAATCAAATTTTCTCGAGGCTGGTGTCATAGCCTACTTGTAACTAAGGCATGCCAAAAGAAGAAATGATTGAGCTTTACATACCTCAAACGCTCTCCCAGCTACTCCAAACTCAAGCTAATGTCAACCTACGTCTCGGGCTGCCCAAGGTCTACAAATACGTCATAATATGCCAAACATTAGCCATAGGCATTTAATTCCAAATTAGCCCTTAATTCTACAGAAATTTGGGCAGTATTTCCCCTGTAAATAGGCCAACCTTGAGAATTTAACTCGGCCAAATCAACAACATCAACATCAACAACCAACCTAGCAACATCAATAACCAATCTGAAAGGCAATATAACATTAATAACTCTCTTTTATATCGTTCGACAACATTCAATACTTTCAATTCAACGGCTTACATTCAAGCCAACATCAACGCTTATACATTCAAATACTAACCCGAACCCATACCAACAATATTCAAAGACATTTTAAGCAATTCATACAACATTTCAAACATTCCAAATAATACTCCCACTCACCCGAAAACTGCCCAAACCCGAGAGCCTCAACTATACCACATTCCTCATTTCCAAATCATGATTTGCGCCAACAATTCACATTCTAACAATGTCATTCTCATAATTATACAAGTTACATCAAATGTACCATAACCTCCAAATCAGTCCGCAACAATTACAACATCAATTTGAGTCATTAAACTCTCATTCTCATCATGGAATTCATAACGACAACAACTAAAACACTAAGCGATATTAATTCATTTCTTGTCACATAAATAGCCTACATTCGGCCAACACCTCCTACAAACATATATAGATGATTCTCATTCATTTCTCCACTCTACAACAATCACAACATGCTAACTAGACTTTAATTCATTGCTTCAATACCACACAACACACACACACCTCACACGGCTATGCACTACACACACAACCTTCACTCCAACATGCCATATTTCATGATTTTCATCCATTTTAACATACTAAAACATGCATACAACCTTTATAACACATAAAACATAATTAAATCTCACCTTTCTTCTTCAACTCCACAATTTGCCTAGGGTTTGCAATTGACACAACGAATGGTTGGATGACCCGAACAACACTTCCACGTTACTTAGGGACCTCAAATTAGTGGATTTGCATCAACGAAATAATTTTGGGATGGCTTGAATTGATCTTGGTTTTTAGGGGTTCTTGGCCGAGAGCCTTGATGCCCTTCAACTTCTTGGCTTTTTTTTCTTTTTCTAAGTGTTGGATGAAGAGGAATGAATTAGTAGTCATCTTCTAAGATAATATAAGACTTATACAAGTGTCCCTTGGCCCACACATGTGTTGGACCAATTAAAATTGTCCACAAATTGTGTGGGCCAACTCTCACACCACACGGCCAAGCAAGGAGAAAATGCATGATTTTCAAGTTCCAATAATTCCAATTTTGGTCCCAAATTTTCCTAATTGTTCCATGCCAACAATTTCATGAACAACTTATGTCTCAAAATAAAATTGAAGGTCAAAAGTCCCGACTTTGTATCCTGGAATGGTTTTGTCCCTAACTTATCATAGTTAATCCGGATTGTTCCAATGTACAAAAAATGCGGGATATAACAGCTTGGAGGTTAATGTGATTCTAATATAGTTTCTTGAATTTATGGGAATGATGTTGTTAACATCTGGATTATTGGTATAGTTCATGGATTTGGAAGGAAGAAATGTGTTGTTATTGTTCTTATTGAATTTGGAAGGTTTCGGGTTATGTTGCATATTGGTTGGGTTGTTTTGAATATTGTGTGAATTGGTTGGGGTGTTCTTGAGTTGTGTTTAAATGGTTTCGGATTAGTGCTTGAATGTGTGAGCATTGATGTGGGCTTGATTATATGTGGTTGATTTGATTATAAATGGAATGTTGACGAATTATGTAGAGAAGAGTTACTAACGTTAGAATGCGTTTTGAATTGATTGTTGATGTTGTTAATATGGTTGTTGGTATTGTTGTTGATGATTTGGCCGAGTTAAATTCTCGGGGTTGTTGAATTTACAGGGGAAATGCTGCCCAAATTTCTGTAAATGAAGTACTAGCTTAGAATTGGATTCCTAAGTGCCTATGACTAATGTTTAGTATCTAACGACGTTGTTGTAGATCTTGAGAAGCCGAGACTTAAGTTCGGATTAGCTTAGGAAGCGGACAAGGTATGTAAAGCCTAACCTTTCTTTCTTTTGGCATGTCTTAGTTGTAAGTAGGCTATGATACGAGCCTCGGGGTAACTCTATTCTTCCGATCCGAGCATGTCTACGATTCTTGTTCACCTCTTAATGTTGGCATTCTTAATATAGTAGAATTATGGTCCTTATGTCTTTTGTATGATTGGATAATAAATGTTGCATAAAGAATTTTGTTCTTAAAGGATTACAGAACTACGAACGACCGTAACTTTCATAGACGAGCTCGGATCGCTTCGAAACGTTCGTAGAAGATTTTATAACGAATAATATCTCCAACTTTCATAGGCGGGCTCGGATTGGTTTGATACTTGTCCGTGGGCCCGAGACTTTTCTATGTTTGGTTAACGACTTTTACGAAAGAACTTAATGTGACTATCGTCTTAACCCTCGAGCGTTAATTACTCGCTTATCTATTGAGTCTATAATGATGATTTTTATGCATATGGTTGCTCACGACTGCTTTTGCTCGTGCATCTGTTGTATCTTTCGTAAGTCCGGGCCGGTCGTATCGTCGTGCGCACTATGTTATATTCTGTAGTATGATGTGTTATGGTTCGCCGAGTTCCTCGCTAGAGGGCCGGGTACCGTATATATTATGGCGTTATGATGTGTTATGGCGTTATGATGTGTTATCGAGATGTGTCGGGTTACGGAGATATGAAATCTTCTGGAGTATGATGTGTTATGGCGCCAATGACGGGTGGGCGACCATATTCCCTGAACCCCTTGCATGATTTGTGTTTTTAAAAGTAAACATTTTGATATTCTGGATATTGCACTTATTTTCTGTACTTTTTGTTCCGATTATGGTCCTGTTTACTGTACTTCATTCTTTGCATACTCAGTACATATTTCGTACTGACCCCCTTTCTTCGGGGGCTGCGTTTCATGCCCGCAGGTACAGATACTCGTTTCGGTGATCCGCCAGCTTAGGATTTCCATTCAGCTATTTTGGAGCGCTCCGTTGTTCCGGAGCCTATATTTTGGGCACAGATACCTTTGTCATATATGTGTATGTATATGTCTATTCAGGGGTACGGCGGGGCCCTGTCTCGTCATATGATTCTGTTATTACTCTTAGAGGTCTGTAGATACATATGTGTGGGTTGTGGGTAGTCACTGTTCAGTTGTGTCTGTGTGATTTGTGTTTTGGACGTCCCCCTATATTATGATAGCCTTGCTGGCTTATGTACAACATCATGTGCTGAAAGTTGTGACTGCGATCTGTATACGTATATTTGTGACAGCTTTGGGGCGACGTTTCACTTTTCTGTATGTATAAGATCTGGTTATGCTAGCTATGGCCTGACGTCTGACCTTTGTATATGTATAAGTTATTTGTACGCTGGTTATGGTTAACAGGTGCGTATGAGTGCCCAGCTCGGGTGGTTAACAGGTGCGTATGAGTGCCCAGCTCGGGCACTAGTCACGTGACCTGTTAACTTATGCTATCAAGGTCGGATGTCGGCCATAGCTACCGTATGCTTATCATACGAAAAATAAACGTCGCCCCAAGTCATAAATTATACGTATCAACGCATCCAACTTTCCGGCGATGGTCGTACATGAAAACAATATCATAGGGGCGTCCAAACACAAATCACATGCCACCGGCAACGACTACCCACTACACCTATTGCGGACCTCAAGAGAAAAACGAGAATCATATGAGGACCGGGGCCGCCGTCCCGAATAGACATATCAAACATATATGACAAAGTTTTTGTCCCCAAATACCCTCGGAACAACAAATTTTTCAAATAGCTAAATGAAATCACAAGGTCAGGATAAACAAGGTATTTACGCGGGCATGCGAAATTCATGAGGAAAATAAATATGTTTGGTATGCATGAAATCACAAGTAAAAAAGACCATAATCGAACAAAAGTACATGTAAAATAATGCACATCTTAATATCAAAATGCTTACTTTTAAAAACACAAATCATGCAAGGGGCTCAGGGAATATGGTCGCCCACCCGTCATTGGTGCCATAACACATCATACTCCAGAAGATTTCATATCTCCGTAACCCGACACATCTCGATACCACATCATAACGCCATAACACATCATAACGCCATAATATATACGGTACTTAGCGAGAACCGGCAAACCATAACACATCATACTCGGGGAATATAACATAGTGCTACAAATGACGATGCCCGGACTCGCCGAAAGATACAACAAGATGCACGGCGTAGTCACAGCAACCATATGCATAAAATTCATCATTATAGACTCAATAGATAAGTGAGTAATTAACGTCGAGGGTTAAGACGATAGTCACATTAAGTTCTTTCGTAGTCGTTACAACCAAACATAGAAAAGTTTCGGGGCCCACGGACAAGTATCAAACCATCCGAGCCTCGCCATGAAAGTCGGGAGATATTACTCGTTATAAAATCTTCTACGAACGTTTCGAACGATCCGAGCTCGTCTATGAAAGTTACGGTCGTTCGTAGTTACGTAATTTTTAAGAACAAAATTCTTTATGCAACATTTATTATCCAATCATACAAAAGTCATAAGGACCATAATTCTACTACATTAAGAATGCCAACATTAATAGGTGAACAAGAATCGTAGACATGCTCGGATCGGAATCATGTAGTTACCCCGAGGCTCGTATCATAGCCTATTTACAACTAAGACATGCCAAAAGAAAGAAAGGTTAGGTTTACATACCTTGTCCGTTCAAGCTAATCCGAACTTAAGTCTCGCTTCAAGATCTACAACAACACAAGTAGATACTAAACATTAGTCAGGGCACCAGAATCCAATTCTAAGCTTACCATTTATGTAACTTGTGTGCATTTCCCCCGAATTCAACAATCCCGAGAATTTAACTCGGCCAAATCATCAACAACCAATACCAAGAACCATATTAACAACATCAACAATCAATTCAAAACGCATTCTAACTTTAGTAACTCTTCTCTACATAATTCGTCAACATTCCATTTATAATCAAATCAACCACATATAATCAAGCCCACATCAATGCTCACACATTCAAGCACTAATCCGAAACCATTTAAACACAACTCAAGAACACCCCAACCAATTCACACAATATTCAAAACAACCCAACCAATATGCAACATAACCCGAAACCTTCAAAATTCAATAAGAACAACAATAACACATTTCTTCCTTCCAAATCCATGAACTATACCAATAATCCACATGTTAACAACATCATTCCCATAAATTCAAGAAACTATATTAGACTCACATTAACCTCCAAAACAGCCCACACGATTACCACTTCAACTTGGATCACTAAACCTTCATTTTACATCATAGAATCCACAACAACAACAACCAAAACACTAAGTAAAATTTGTTCATCCTTGTCATACCAAATTGCCCATATACGGCCAAGCATCAACATACAACATTTTATGAATTTCATCCATTTCTACATACTACAACATACACAAACCATCCATAACACATGTAAAAGAGGATTGAACCTTACCTTTTCCACTTAGTTCTTCAACTTGGCTAGGGTTGTGGGCAAGAATGAATGGTTTGCTTACTCCAACAACTACTCCACGTTAATTAGGACCTTCCAATTGGTTGAATTGCTAGAAGAAAATTATTTTTCTTGATCAATTTTCATGGCATCAATTCGGCCAGCCATGGCCGAATATGGCTCTTTTTTTTTTTCTCCAAACTTCTCCAAGTTTCTAAGTGTTGAAAAAAAGATGAATATGTCTTGCTAGTCATCTAGTATACACATATATAATTCATCCATGTGTACCATGGCCCACACATGGCTTGGATGAATTAAAATTTGCCAAGCCATGGTGGGAACCACCCACATACCCTACTGACCAACTTGCCCCTTTTTCATGAAATAATTAACTTTCCATAATTCACTTTTAACCCTAAATTTTTCTTAATATTCCATACCAATAAAATCATAAGCAACTTATGCCTTAAAACAAAATCGGAGGTCAAAAGTCTCAACCTCGTATCCCGTAATAGTCTTGTCCTTAACTTATCACAACTAGCTCGGGATATCTCAATGTACAAAATACGGGATATAACACTTGCCATTCTGTTTCTCCTTCGTTTCTTGATCTAATTGGAAGAAGGTCCATTTTTGTGCTTTTCTAGTTATTTTGACTTTTTCTTTTTGAGGTGTTATTTCTACCTTTTTTAATTGGTCTATTAATTCTTCAACTTCTTTAGAGCTCTTTATTTTTCTCTTTTCGTTCACTTAATAACCGAACGCGCTCACTTATTACTTCTAACCTTGTTGTTATTAGTTCTTTTTTCTTGATTATTTCTAATATTAATGAAATTATAGTAATATTTTGTTGTAATGTTATTTGATCCGATTTAGCGTTAGGTATATAATCTTTATAGTCTGCTGGTAAAGGTATAGACTTCTCTATTAATTTTAAGGCTTCTTCTTGAGCTAAGGTTGGTATACTCATGAAAGGGTAATTTCTTTTAGTTCTTCTACTGTCTTTTTTAATTCTTTAATATCTCGGTTAAGACTTCTACTGTTGCGTTATTTTAGAGACTATTTGGGTTG
>NC_081348.1:18882275-18887220 GCF_029784015.1 Lycium ferocissimum
TGGGAATTACGTTCGGTGATCCACCGGGTGGGTCGCACTCTGTTCTTGGTTTTCCCCGACCCCCGGAGCCGTCTTTTGGTATATATCTTTTCCTATATGTTTTCCGTATATTTGGACTATCGATGCAGGCGGGAGCCCCCATCTAGTCATATGTCTCTATGTGGTACGCGGGGCACGTAGTCATATATGTGGGTCGAGGTCCTATGTGTGTTTGTTTTGTATGCGATTTGCATCTTAATGCGGTCCCGTTTGTTATGGTGGCCATGACGGCCCATATGTCTATATATGTGTATATATGTTTGGCGATGTGCATTCAGCCCAGCCCATCGACTTTTGATATGACATTTTTGTACGCGCGCCCGCTTAAGATAACATTGTTTCCACCTCTGCTTAAGCAGTGGAACGTAATATACGAAGCTAAGCTAAAATATGATGCTTTGATATGAAGGTCCGTTTGGAGTGTTAAATAGGCTTGGATTCTGATACGAAATTTGGGTCGTGACAAGTATGCACACACACACACATATGTATATAATTTTTTTTTATGTGTCTAAATTATGTAGTGCAATAGAATCAAAACTTATTCCCGAATCTTAGTCGTTTGGGTCTTGTGAATCTTGAAATGCACTATTTTGAAAATTTACCATATCTCTTCTTGAACTATATTTGGTGACATCCCTTGGACTTGGAGATAATTCGGACTAGGGTTCTTGATTACATGCTTGTCTTGTTCTGCTTTTGTTTGGAAAAATCTTTCCAAAGTCTTTTTAACTACACTTTCTATGTTGTCATTTTTTTTCTTTTTTGCAAGTATGCTTTTCTTGGTAGAAGTAGCTCCTTGCGTCAGTGTCTTTGGTAGTCTTCGTCTTATTCTGGAGAGATGAACATCCCTCGTCTTCACTTTTTGGCAAAGTGACGACCATCGACGGATTTGATGAGTCTTTACCGGCCTCTTAGTTTGAGCCAGGACTAGGTTGTATCTTTGGATATTTGCATTCATTGGGGAATGCACACCCGTCTCATCCATTTTTATGCAAGAGATGGAGAACTGCTGGGATTATTACTAATTCAAACTTAAGCACTTGTAGTCTTTGTTCTAACGATCTTGCTTGTTCAGAGTTTTATTTTTTCTTGGATGAGTGTCTCTTTCTGTGGTTAAGTCTTCGACGGTCTCGATCATAGTAGAGCGAGTGATCGCGAAAAATCACCTTGTATGTATCTTTTTGTATATTGTGCGGGGGGTTATGTGGATTTTGTCGAGAGCTGGAGAAATATAATAGTTTGGTCCCAATACTCCTCTAGCATAGTCTAATGCCTCGGTGAAATCATTAAGCCCTTTAAAAGAGGTCTTCTTATATCTTTGATAGAATCTACAACTTCTATCCGAGGTTTGAAAAATACCATTAGTCTACCATGGACTACAACAAAATTTAAATTTCTTATCTATATTTTTGTACGTAAAATACGACAAAAATTACGTTTAGTGTGGCTACAAAATGACCGGCGTCTTTTTTGTTATGCGATATCCATAAATTGTCTACTAAACATGTGCGTTGTTTGTCTATTACATATTAAGTAATACCTTAAAAGTTAAATTAGATGGCGGGAAAAATACTAAATTATTGTTTCCAAAATGTATTCTTTCTAAGGGCGTTTTACGTTTAATGCGGATGTAGGTATAAAATGAAGATTACCTAATTACTGCTTGTACGTAAGTGTCTTGGGTTGAGGCTATGCCTTTTCCCTTGTCACATTGTACGAGAACTTGATGGTCATCGTTTGTTCAAATAGAAAATTAGTTAGATGTGATCTTAATCTATTTAATTGATGCTGCTAGATTATTATCTTTTCCTTTTATATGTTCGAATGTTAAATTATAAATTGAAATAGTATCCATAAAGTTTAACCATCTTCGTCTCTTTTGCTACTTTTATCATTAATTTTTTGATAAAATTTGACTATAGCTTCACTTTCTTGTTCTTACTAATATTTCTGGTTTATTTAGTATATACGGTCTAAAACTATTTAAGCCATATATTACGGCTAAAATTTCGGCGTCTATACTACTCGTATTTCCTTTTCTCGGTACTTCTTGCTTTGATAAGCACATATCTTTTCTTCACTTTTATTGCTACATTTATTTGGTTTTGCACCTTAATACGACTCCCACGTCCTTCGAAGCTTCCATGTCTCTATAATTAAATAGTACATTTCTAGGGGCATATTTAAGTACGGAATATTTTGTTTTCTTTAATTTTTGTACTAACCTAATATCTTCGGTATTAAAGTGTTTTTGACCATTTGATCCCGTTTTTGAATACAATGGCCCTGCTATTTTTCCTAAGTCTTTTATAAAACTTCTAGCATAATTTACTATTCCTAATTTTTTTTGTAATTCTTTAACATTATCATTTATACGCTTTCTAAGGCCTTTTTAGCTATATGAGGTTGCGATTTTATTTTGCCATCTCCTAGTACTACTCTAAAAAGTTTATACGATTTTTACATAATTCCATCTTTTTCTTGCTAATTATTATTCCATTGTCTACAAATAATCTAAATCGTACGGGTGTCCTAAATGTTCTTTCGTGTCTTTACTAAATACTAATATATCATCTACATATACTAGGACAAATCTTTTATAGTCTCTAAATATGCTATCCATTTTTCTTTGAAAAATTGGTGGGTATCTTTAATCAAATGGCATTAATAATCATTCAAAATATCCTTCGGGACGAGGTAAATGCAGATCCATTCTATACTTTCTTCGTGCATTCGTACGCGATATATCGATTTACAATCAAATTTACTAAATATCTTTTTACTTTGTATTCTATTTATTAGCTACATTTTTGCAGTAACTTATATCCATACATTCTTGTGTTATCATTAAGTCTTTTGTAATTTATTACCATTCTAGCTTTTATCTTTACTATCTCACTATGATTTCTCACCATAAATGCGCGGATACTATGTTTAGAAGTAGATCTTCTTATTACTCTAAATCTAACAATTCTTTTATTTGTACTTTAAAGATATATATATATATATATATATATATATATATATATATATATATATATATAGCTCTAAACATTTTGACCGGTCACGATATGTGGTTATTAATGGAGCAAGGTTTACTTACCCTTATATGCATTTTCAAAAAATCCATAGTCATTGATGTGTATGTGTAACGATCCATTTGGTTGTTTTGAGATTTTTACCCATTTTCCCCTAAACGGCACTTCCTCAGCTTTATTTTTGTGTATTTGACTTACGGTGATGGGTGGAGCGATTCCCGAGGCATTCAAGTGAATTTTTGATAAGAAAAAGGATATTTTAGAAATCCTTAAGTTAAGAAATGAGAATGGTTGACCAAAGTCAACATTGGGGGTAAATGAGTCTTTTTCAAAATTTTGTTGATTCCACTAGATCCAGAATGTGATTTATTACTCGCTGAGTAGTTGGTTTAGTTCTCGATTGACTCGGGGATATTTTAAACCTTTTGTTGGGAATTTGGCTGTTGAAGTGATTTAGAGTTGACCACGGTCAACATTGGGTCAAGAAGACCCCATGTGGTTGCTTTGAGAGAGAGCGGAGTTCGTTACATATTTTATGAGCGTATGCATATTTGGTTTATGCCCGGGGGGTTCCGGATGAATTTCGAGGGTTGATTCCAAGTTTGGAATACACCAGAAAAATGTGGTGTGCTGTTGTTCTTTGTTGTTCATCGCGATCGCATAACATCAACCCTGATCGAGTGTTGTTGCCTTTCTATTCATCGCAGTCATGATGCTTAAGGCCGCGTATCTTGAAGGTTAAAGTTGCTGGGGTCAGCAATCTCACAAGTGGGACCGGCAAACGCGAATAAGGGACAAGTTGGGCAGAACTGAGAACCCTATTTCGAACTTAGACATTTCATTTTCATTTTTTGAGCTCTAGACCTTGGATTTGGGATATTTTGGAAGGGTTCTTCAGGATTCTTCATGGGGGTAAGTTATTAACCTTTCTTTTACCATTATACTTTCAATTATTATGAAATTTCATCTTAGAAATCATGACTTGGGTTAAGGAATTAGGATTTAAGAACCCTAAGTTGAAAATATGGTTTTCTTTACATTGATGGGTCATTTGATGACGAATTTGACTCATTTTTGGGATATAGGCTCTATGAGCCATGGGTAAATTACTTTTGGGCTGAAATTACAGTTTTTCCCTTCAGGGCTCGGGATTTCCTTTTGGGTGATTTTTCGGGTCTGAAATTATAATATAGCAATATGGGTGTCTACAAACTCGTATGCTAATGTAAAATCTGTATTTGAACAGATTGAGATCATTTGGAGGCTCTACAGAAGGGCAAGGCTTTGTTGTGAGCGCCAGGCCCCAAATCAAGCAAGTTGAGACCTTACTTGACTCTATTTAAAGTGCGTGATTGGTTAAAATAAACTAATAAAGAGGGAGTATGTAACACCCCATAAATTTGAGTTAGGTGTGAATGTATAAAAATCAGTATTAAATTGATATTTTAGCCATATGAATCCATTCGGGATGAATTCGGGTGATAAACGATCGTTTTGAAGTCAAACCAAAAAGTGAAGTTCTTAAGTCCTTCTAAATTCGTCCAAGTCTGAGATAGTCTGTACTTATGGCAAGTTCTAGGGTAATTACGTTAGGAATTTGAGAAAATTCATAACACAAAAGTTGTAGGTATTTGAAATGCCATTCAAACCATATATTATGGAGCTCACAAAGAGCTCTGTGCTAGAAGTTATGCCCGTTTTACTAGACGCTATGCGATGCGAGAGTGACCTTCGGGTGCGCGATCGTGCACCGGGCGGTGTTCTTGCCTTCGCTGCATGATCGGTACGCGAAGTGGGTCTCTGTTGCTCTGCTGCCCTTGCGCAGAAAAAACGTTTTAAAATCCTAACTTCGTTATATTCATTCT
>NC_081348.1:18887320-18947191 GCF_029784015.1 Lycium ferocissimum
TCATTCAAGGGCTCTTTATTAAGTAGAAAGGTGAACTTTTGGAACTCTATTTCCTACTTTGATTGTGGTTAATGTGCGTGAAGGGACAAGCCCACATTAAACCTAATTTGTATCATGCTCTACGTACGTATATAAGTTTATAAATGTTTTTCCTCTATAAGAGATGATCAATAATGATGGCTAAGGGTTGGTAATAATGTTTTCATGTTGAATTAGGACATTGAAATCTTGGTTATAGAAGCATAAACATTTTCAAGGCATTCTTTGAAATGATTTATCTTTACGATATGGCATAATGAGCCTTAATGACCATTGATGATGTGACTACCTTGAAACTAATAAAGAATTGACTTCTATGCTATGAAAGTGGTTGTTGTGTTGGCCTAGCTACTCGGGAAGAAGGGTAGTCACTATGGTTCCTAGTGTGGTAATGCCTAGCCATTCGGGAGGAAGAGTGGCCATTGCGGGGTTCACCACCCGGGATGCGGTTTATGCCTAGCTATTCGGGAGAAAGGATAGCCATCGAGAATTATATATTCCAATGTAGTGCGCTGTGTTTAGGGAACCTCTAAGGTCATCCCTTCGATGTTATTGATTCTTGGGCTTGTATTGGCAAGTGTGATATCCTTATCCTTTTATGGAACCGTTTTTGATAATCATGATCAATTTAAAAATCATATTTGAAAGTTGTAACTTGACAAAAGGCTTTATAATCAGTTTTGATAATTCTTATTGAGATACACAAGCTGAATAACTGATTTCACATTGTTTCATACTATCCTCAGAACTGATTTCTTTAAATATTATTTTACTTTATTTTCATATTACTTGTTGTCCCTGAGGCACTCACTGAGTACGAAGTACTCAGGCATACCATTGTTGTTTTTTATGGTATGTTAGGTAACAGAGAAGAGCAAGTTCTTGATACTCAAAATGCTTAGGAAGGACTTGCTGTTGCTGCTGACTTGGTGAGCCCACATATTTATTCGTGAGACACCTCTTATCATATTTATTTACTATTCTAGTTTTTTCAGGCTGCGCCCCGATGTGTCAGACAATTACTCTTTTATCTTAGAAGCTCCATTGTACACATTCTTGTGAGTAGTTGTTGAGTTTTATTTAACTCTTGGGCATTCATCACGTTTTGATTAGTTTTTATAATATTAAAGACTTCCACTGATTGAATTCATATATCATAATTTGATTGTATTTATTTTATTAACTGTTGGAGGTGAATATTGAACGTGGCGGGTTCAAGTGTTGTTATTGCATCTTTTAGGTTCTTCCGATGTTGTTCATGACGTAGGATGCCGGTCACGTCTAGGGTGAGTTTTGAGGCGTGACAGAGTAATGGGGAAATAAAAGGGGTCCCGTACTAATGGGGTGACGAGCACTTGTATTGGGTACAGGTGCCATATTATGGGAATTTGTGTAGGATCGAGTCATATAGTCCAGTCTAAATGCCATGTTTTAGGCCTTAGCTTATAGCGTAGATTGCTTTACCTGAATTGTGATTAAGACATGAGATCTCTTATTTGAAGCTTCTATGCTTTATACCATGTCTTATTTGTGATTGTGTGTTCTCATCACTTCTTAATACTCGTTTAAAAGTGGAAAAGAGCTAAGATTGAACCTTTTACTTTTTAGGATACATATGTGACATCCGATGGGAAATGGTTCTGGACGGAGTGATGCGATTATTGAAAGCCTAGTTGGCTAAAGATAGGCAATG
Source organism: Lycium ferocissimum (assembly GCF_029784015.1). Classification (NCBI taxonomy): domain Eukaryota; kingdom Viridiplantae; phylum Streptophyta; class Magnoliopsida; order Solanales; family Solanaceae; genus Lycium; species Lycium ferocissimum. The sequence continues at coordinate 18,889,053 of NC_081348.1, forward strand.
TGAGCGTAATTGGCTAAAGAAAGTAATGTGAGCCTAATTGGCTAAAGACAGGTAATGAGAGCCTAATTGGTTAAAGTTAAGTAATATGGGCTTACTTGGCTATGTATATATGATATGCACCTAATTGGCTAAGTATATGTGAAATGAGCCTAATTAGCTAAGCATTGAGATTGGAAGCATAAGGTGGCTAAGAACCCGATAAGAAATGATTCTGGGTGGTGTATGAATTTCGCGAGTCTCCATGGGTTTCGCGAGTCTCCATGGGTCATATATTCCATACTAGGGAGCGTGTGTATACCGGTGATGGAAAGGCCTTGCATTGCATTGTATAGCATTTGCATTATCATATCATTTCAGTGATTCTTTATTGGTTAACTTACTTGAAGTATTGATTGAGTTGTATTTATCCTGTTTAAGTGGCTAAGTGAATATTGTGAACTTAGAGTATTCTTATACTTAGGCTTATTGATTTATATCATTTGTTATGTTGTACGAATCACAGCTAAGTGTGGAAATAAGACTTCAGAAAACCAACCCTTGTTATCATTTTAGTTTAGGGTCGGTCGATGATGCTGCTGAGTACATGTTGATTTTCGTACTCACTCTACACTTGCTGTATCTTTTTGTGCACAGATTCAATTCCTAGCATGAGCGGAGCTCGAGACTACACCACCCGTTGAGGAGTTGCATTTGAAGGATTCGGGGTGAGCTGCTGCCTGATCTGTGGCACCAGATTCTTCTTCACTTACTTGTTTCTATCTTTCTTTATTTCAGACTGTATTAGTTGGATGTTATTTCAGACTTACGACTCCAACTTAGTAGTTCTTGTACTGTGACACCCAGTTTTGGGATGGTTGTACTTCTTATTCTACGTATTTATGATTATGAGATATTGTTACGACTTTAAAGGTTTTCTATTACTATTTCCACATATTATACTTGTATAAATTGACTTATTTGTTGTGTCATTCTTTATATCGTTAGTGAAAATCTAGAAATCCTGGACGAAAGGTAGTTATACGCATAGACAAGGAATGAGTATTAAGAGCCCAGAGGGCTAAAATGGTAATTAAGAGAAAAGTACGTTCCGAAGGCGTGTCGAAAGTGACTAGTACTCTAATCTGCCCTGGATTACGTGACAAAGCCCGTGCGGGGGAGCAGACGCAAATACATTAGCATTAAGATGTCGGAATACGTTAATGTTTCGTGTTAAGCGTGCTAGAGTGGGAGCAATTCCATGATGGGTGACCCCCGGGAAGTATCCCAAAAATTTCATAAGTATAGAGATTTAAGACAAATGTGAAGTTAGGGTAGCCCGGATGATATTAGAATATATGGGATGACCGGAGACGTAATAGAGGTTACAGACCGAGTTGGACTGGCCGGTGAAAAGGGAATGGTGTATAGTACGGCTCTAGAATCGTGGTAAGCTTAAATAGTGATTGGAAATGTTGCGAATGAGAGGGTAACAAGAATTTGGGATATGTTGGCATATCGAGCAACTATAGAAGAAGGCGTAAAACAAGTTGACGACGGGTACAAAGACGACGCAAATATGGAGAACAACCAAGGAAGATAACCGAAAAAGATCAGTAGAGATATAAAAGGGACAACTAAGACGGCGTCCTATGAAGTATGGTATAACGAGGAAGTACAAGTCAACCAAGGTATTTGAACAGACGTTTTAAGTGATTATGTACAACAACCATAAGGGAAACCTCCCCGAAGTGTGGTAACACCCTATAAGGCCAGTTCAACATTCGAGGACGAATGTTCTAAAGGGGGGGAGGATGTTACATTCCGCATTTTTGTACCCTCGGGTGAGTCGAGGCAAGTGACGCAAGTTGCTTATGGAAAATGTTAAAGTTGGAATATTAAGAAAGGCCAGGGGTAAAAAGGTAAATTTGCAAAACGACTCATGGAAATATGGAGAAAGACTAGGGGCAAATTTGGAACTAAGGAAAATGTTTTCATGAAAAAGGAGAAAGTTGCTAGAATTTTCAAGAAAGGGGCCACTTGGCCGTGGGCCCCACTTTCAATATGTGGCCAAATGAAAACAAACCAAGCTAGGGGCAAAATGTTCAATTTCCATTGGAAGGGACTATATATATATATATAGGGAAAGATGATTAATTCATCTTAATTCCCTAGAGTTTTCAAGAAACAAAGAAGAACAAAAAAAAAAAAAAAGAGAAGAGAGGAGAAATTGAAGGCCATTCGGCCAAGAGAAAATTCCAAGAAAAAGTTGCAAAAAATTTCTACAAAAAATCATTTCTTACCAATTTAAGGGTCCCTAGCAAGGTGGAGTTGTTGTTGAAGCAAGAAAAACTCATAATCATACAAGTTGTCAATTGTAGTCAAGTGAAGAAGTGAAGGAAAAGGGAGGTGAGAACTTGTGCTCTTTTACATGTTATGTATATTTATGCATGTGGTAGTATGCAAAAGTGAGCAAATTTTATTTAGTATGAATATTGGTATTGTTGTAATGAATGGAAAATATAGAAATTCATGAAAAGTATGCTTAAGGGGTGTGTTGGCCGAATGGTAGGTTATGCTAGGGTGTGGTGAATTGATTTTATTTATGATGGCAATTGTTGTTATGGTAGGTTTTATGATGTTAGAATAAAGATTTAATGGTTTGGAGGAATGAAAATTGGATTGTTGTGCGTGAATTTGAAAGAAGGAAAAAAATGTTGTTGTTGTTGCATAAATTGGAAGATGTGGGTAAGTAGTATGTTGATGGTATTGTTGGAATACTATGTGAATTATATTGTATTGAATTATATTGAATTGTATGGAAAAGAATTGAATTGAGTTGAATTAAATATAAGTGGCTTGTTGGTATTGTTGGTTGTCGAATTATGTTGATAGTTTGGCCGGGTTTGAATTCCGGATTGTTGTTGAGTAAAAATTGGCCAAGTTGGACTTGGAGGAATGGAATATTTACAGGGGAGGTGCTGCCGAAATTTCGGTAGCCAAGTATTATTTTAAGAATTCAATTCTAAAGGTACTAATCATGTTTGGTAAACATGACCAATTTGTAGATTTTGGCGAACTTGGAGCTTGAGTTTGGAGACGTGAACAAAGCGTAAAAGGTATGTGAAGCCTACCTCTCCTTCATTTGGCATGTCCTAGTTAGCATAAGTTGAAATCCGACCCTCGGGAAAAGTCCTACCCCTCGGAAACGACACCTAAATTTATTCACTATTCATTCAATAGAATTGAATCCACGCTTGTGCTTTAAGGAAAAGAGATGTTCAAACGTCCGAAACCCTTGGAAATGAAATCGAAATGTCTTGAATTCTTCGTGGATGACCCAATGGGATATAATGACCGTGTTTTTATGTTTGTCACTTGAGCCTCGTTATACGTGTATATCGGTTCCCTTTACTTCTTTTATAGAAACTTTATAATACTGTCTTATGTTTTCTTGTGGTGTTGCTATTCATTGATAGTCTCGCCTTATAGTGATTGTTCCTTCAAGGTGAGACGAAGCGACCGTGGTTATCCCATAAGGTAATCGGGGGCTACCGACCTTACGTCACCCCGATAGACACATGACTTTCTTTGGGTTCTCATGCATGCTGCTTATATGATATGTATATGACATGTATATGATATGTCTATGAAAATGGGGAATTTTGGGGAATGGATACATGTTGCGCTATAGACGCATTGCCACCGGTCGGTGGCGTAATTCCATCCCGGACGCGGGATGCCGGACGCGGGACACATGTGGGCGAGCCGACGTATTTCGGCGACATGACTTGTTATTTTCACATGTATATGACACGAAATGTTTTGAACAAAAGTATATAATAAGCAAGCATGACATCCGCTCGAAAGGCACTTACAGGATGTACAAAGTTATCCTTTTATCTCGTTATATGATCTTTGGTTCCACATGTTGTTATTGCTCATATGTTACATGCTTCTTCGTATTATCTTTCATGGCTTACATACTCGGTACAATCGCTCGTACCGACCCTTTTTTTGGGGGTCGCGTCTCATGCCACGTGTAGACAAAGTTGACGGGCTCGACTCCTAGGAGCTTTTTCGGCCCGTACATTGGAAGACGCTCCGGTTGTTCGGAGCTTCTATTTTGGGTACCGTTTTGTGTATATATTTGGACACAAAGAAAGTCGATTACTTGTAATTATATGTATCATGTTTAGAGGCTCGTGAGACGTATATGTACAAAGTCAGATGTTTCATAGCCTAGTTGTCTTTATCGCCGTGCGATATGTCAATACAGTTGAATACTACTACTCGTTTACATGTATGCTATTACCGGCGATGTTGTGAAAAAAAATGCCAGTGTTCATACGGCCCACTTAGTAATAAGAACAAGACATATGACAGGGGGTGCCCGGTACAAGTATCGGGTACTCGTCGCGGCCCCTAGTTGGGTCATGACAGAAGTGGTATTCTATACCGGCGCCCGGTATCGGCGGAAAAAGGCGAGGAATGATATGGAAGTCAAAAGAGGTGAGACTGGATGAATATATTTGTTCTGTTACGTGAGGTTGGGCGCCAGACAGGAAATAGTCATGCACCGGCAGAAAGTGAATATCGAGAAGAGAAAAGGGTAAAACGGTAAATGTAAAAGAAAGGACGTATTACGAAAATATTTCGGAAACTGTGAGACTTTGACTGGCTCTAAATCATGTAATAAAGGTCATATGAGAAAGTGGACGCGATTATATCGGTATTAAGGCACCGAATCCCACCAGAGTTTCGAAGTTAAGCGTGCTAAGGTGGGAGGATGGGTGACCCCCCTGGGAAGTATGAAGAAATTCCATAAATTTAAGTCTAAGAGACGAATGAAAGATTAGAGTAACCTAAGGAAAACCAGAGTGTATGGAATGGCTAGAGACCCTAAGAGGTCGCGTGAGACGAGGCGTACTAGCTCGGTGAGGAGACAAAAAGTGTATCATAACCGGGAAAGTTGGATAGGCTTGAATAAGGTTTGAAAGTATTTTGTGGGTTAATGAATAATGCATATATATATATATACATGAATGTGTAGAATATTTTACGTATGATTATATTGATGGATATGGGAGTCCCAAAGAACCGTGCTACGGTAAGGAAGGCATTAGTCAAGTGAGGGAATCGAAGCCCAAGTGACGCCGAAAGTGGACGATATAAGTGCTACAAGGAAATTTGTCATTATTTTGTTATGGACTAAGGTGGAGGGTCTAATATGGTGATAGTTGGGAAGGAAAGAGAGTGTGTTAGTGGAAAACAAAGAGAACAAAGTGTCGAAAGGAGGCGAAAGGTAAGAAACCTCAGTAAAGGAGGTTCCCGAGAGAAATTACAGGCAAAGCGCGAGATTATTTGGGTAAGGACTCAAAGTAGACATGTGAAAAGGAACAGAAAGTGATAAAAAGAAACAGGAAAGGAGTGTACGAGGATTAAAGACCGATTTTGATAAGTGAAGTTAAAGGAATAGTGACTGCGACGAGGGAAAGTAAGAGAAGGGATATAAAGGAATAGATATGTGGCAACATGAATATAGTTAAAGGTTCGGCGAACAAGGATAGGAAAAAAAAATATAGTAAGGATATTGTGCTAAGGACAAAAGTAGCAGAACGCTGAGAGATATGGATACACAGCTACAGCACGATTGCGCAGTTAAGGAAGAACAACGAACAAGTGAACCAAGGAGTGAAAGGACAAGTAGTGAATGAAAATGTGGACGAGAGGATGACATAGATGGAAGGTAAAAGAAAACTTAGGATAAAAAGTTTCGGGATGCCGACACGAATTAGAAGGAAGATGAGGAATAAGGTATAAGTGAAGACTTTACAAAAGGACCGTTGGTATAAGAAGCCCCCAAGAGGGAGAGATCGTATTAGAAAAGGTAACCTATGACATGGAGCAAAGACTTATGAAAAGGTCAGAGAGTTCTATTATAAGGAAAATAAGGTAAAGGATAAGGAACGGGCATAAAGGAAAGAGTAGCTATAAAAGGAACCCTCCCAGAGTATTATGACGCCCATAAGGTCAGTTGAACATTCGAGGACGAATGTTCTAAAGGGGGGGAGGATGTTATAGCCCGTATTTCGTGCGTTCGGATGTTGCGAGACAATGGTGAGAAGTTAAGGACAAGATTATTTTTAAAGAGTTATTTTAATGCACGAGGGTTATGAATATTATTTATGAACATTGGTGGTATGGAAATATTGAGAAAGGTTAAGGGTAAAAAGAGAATTTTGCAAAATGGCCAATGAAAATAATGTGGAAGGCTAGGGGTAAAATGGTAATATTGAGAAAAGTTGAGGGGCAAAATGGTAATCTCACAAAAGGTTCATGAAAATTCTAAAAGGGCCATATTGGCCATGTGACAAAAAAATAAAATAAAAAAAGAGAAGATGACACAACAAGTCATCTTTGTGGCCTTGAAGAAAATTCAAGAAAAGAAAGGAATAATCTAGAGAAAATTGGTGGAAGACTAAGTGGCATGTGACCACCATGTGCCTATGTTATATATATATATGGAAGGGGTGATCATCTTTTAAGGATAAGAGAAAGAAAAGAAAGAAAGAAAGAACAAGAAAAGAGAGAGAGAGTCACGGCCAAAGGGGGCCGGACTGCCCTTTGAGATTTGTCATGGAAAATTATTTTCCTTCTAGTTTCCTACTAATTGAAAGGTCCCCGTCAACGTGGAGTGGTTGTTGGAGCAAGCCAAGCATTTATTTGGAGGATTTACCAATTCTAGTTAAGTGAAGAAGTTGAAGGAAAAAGGTATGTATCCAATCTTACTTCATGTGTTATGCATGGTTGTGAGTATTATAGTGTGGAAATGGGTGAAAATCATGGAAATATGAATGTTGTATAGTAGTGGCCGTGTGCATGGTGTATGTGTGATTGAGCGTGTATGTGTGTGTTGTGTTGCATGGAAGATTAACTTGATTTCATGTTGTGTGTTGGTTGTGGTTGCAATGTATAGAAATGGATGGAGAATTCATGAAAAATATGCATATGTGTGTGTTAGCCGAATGGTGTAGTTAATGGAAAGGTGTGACAAATTGATTTTACTTAGAGTGGTAATTGTTGTTATGGAAGATTCTATAAGGTAAAATAAGAATTAAATGGTTTGGAGGATCGAGAGTTGGGTTATGGTGATTGAATTTGAAAGAAAAACATGTTGTTGTTGTTGGAATGTATATAAATGAGTAAAAATGCATGAAGATATGTAAGGAGAGATTATGGTCGAAATAGGTGTTTTGGTAAGTTAGTGTAAATTAATGTAATTCGATATTCTAGTTGTTGTCGTTATGGGTCATGTAACGTTGAATGGAGAATGTGGTTGAAGTTAATGAATATAGATGATAATGAAATGTATGGTTATTGTTAAAATTGAAGGTTTCGGGTGAAGTAGTATGTCGATTGGTTCGACGGAATATTATGCGAATTGAATTGAATTGAATCGAATTGAATTGAATGGAATTGAATATAAATGGAATGTTGTTGGTAAGATTGTTGGTATTGTTGTTGGTTTGGCCGAGTTGAATTCTCGGATTGTTGTTGATTGATGAATTGAGCCGAGTTAGAATCTCGGGGGATGGTGCAATTACGGGGGAGAGTCTTTGCCGAAATTTCGGCAGCCATAAGTGAATGTACTTGAAAGGTTAAGGCAAGTATGTGTCGATGAATCTAACGATAATGTCGATCTTCTTGAATGTAGACTAAAAAGTTGGGCGAATAAGCGTGACGAGTAAGGCTCGTCCCTTTTCTTTCTATGGCATGATCTGTACGTGAGATTTGACAAATGCTTCCATAATGTTCCTATTTTAAAAAGTTAGAAATTATGATTTCAAAACATGATTTTTCTTCTTAAAAGTTTATAAATGTTTTCAAAATATTCATTTTCTACAAATCCAAGTTTTACGTTTTTAATAGTTTTTATGACTAAAACGATGACTACGATTTCATGATAATAATGATGATACCCGATATGAGAAAATGTCTATGATGAATAAGGCGAGAACGTGTTCCTACTATGAATATGATGACACGAAAACATGAAGCTATTTCTTGATTTTCTTAGTCCTATTTATGAATAATGATTATTTCAAAGGTTCAAAGCATATGAAACGACACCCGACGATCCTGTTCTATGTTTTCTCATGATGTTACTTTCCATTGATAGTCTCGCCTTATAGTACTAGTCCCGTCAAGGTGAGGCAAAGCGCCCATGATTATTCCATAATGTAATCGGAGGTTTCCGACTTACGTCACTAGATAAAGTTATAACTGTTGGTTGGGCTCTTATGCGTGCTTAAGTTATGGCGGTCATCGTGCCTATATGGCCGGGCATGTCACCGCTACGGCGGCGTATTGGACGATTAAGCCGTGCCTAGAAGGCGGGCATGTCACCGCTTATGCGGGCTGCGATGTATATGCGGTCCCTAGAGGGCCGGGCACGACCACCGCTGGTGGGCGGCACGAGACAATTACCCGGGACGCGGGAGGCCGGACGCGGGCTAATGATGTTATGTGATTCGGACGAGGCTATGATGCCATATGTGATGCAGACAGACTATGTATGTATGTACGTGAAGAGTAACAGTAAGCATGCATGACTCCGCCTCAAGAGGCACTCAGATGTACAGACTACGTTTACAGCACATGATATGCTCTACGGTTCCTATATTCGTTATTACTCATGAGTACAGCTTTTACTATGTTGCTACTTAAAGCTATATCTCCTATTATATTCTATGATTCATGACTTACATACTCGGATACAAGTTGCTCGTACTTTGAAATGTTTGTTACCCTTTTCTTCGGGGGGAAATTTGCGTTTCGTAGCGCGGTACACCTAGTGAGATGATCGAACGTCATTATAGAAGATGTTCCCGGAGTTGGCATCTCCATTTGCTCTGGATTGTTGTATTTGAGTTGCGGATCAAGAGTCCTACGCTATGATGTCATGTTCGAGTTAGAGACTTTGCGGACACGATCGTGGATTTCGAGGAGTCGGTCACTCACCCGTACTATGATATATTGTTTTTGCACGATTATATATATATTATTTGATTTAAAGGCAATAGAAGAATACTTTAGAAATCTTGTTATGTATCTTTTGGATGTAGAGGTTCAAAAAAGAAAAATTTAGTACGTAGTAAGAGTTAGCGGGTTCGCTCGGTTCCGGTCACGGGGTCGGGTGCCCATCCGCCTAGTGAGATCGGGGTGTGACAAATTTGTTGTGAATGGTTCGCTAACCAGGTGGGGGTAGGTGCCTTCACGACTTTGACAATTGGGTCGTGAAAAATAATGATTGTACAAGCGATTTTTAAAATGCATATAATGTTATAGTTCCCAACATATATTTTGGACAACTTCATTTATATATGGATTGTTGTATATATATATTTTAGTCATCGCTAGGATGGAAAGCAAACAGGTGTTTTTCTAGTAGAAAGTCCCCTGGCACAATATCATGATTTATATGAGTATGATTCCGAGATAAATAGCTATAAGAAACTAGAGTTTTAGGCAGAGGCTACGTATTAATAACAAATGTTAGCCAGTATTCATAAGACACTCACCATAACAGTAAAAACTTGTCATTTGTCATATATTGTTGCAAGGTTAGATGAGCTCAAGAGAATTTTACTGAAGGTACCAGCTAGTTTCTGTTCAATTTTGTATTCTATTAGTTCTTTCTATGTCCTAAAAGAGACTAAAGGTCAGGATTAACTATTTCTTTCAAATCTGGTGTCTTTCATACACATAGTTGTTGAAAGGAATAGCTAATACAAAATTGAAATGAAACTTACTAGTACCTACAGTAATAAATCTTTTATGCACATCTAACCTTGCAGTAATATATGATAAGTTTATACTGTTTCATAGAAATTATTGTGAATACTGGAAAATCTTGTTTTGATTCGAAGAAATATATGGGGTTAGTAATAACATAACCTCAATACAAAACTTTAGAATTTTATACCTATTGATCTCAGAATCATACTCGTATAAATCATTGTATTGTGCCTGGGGACCTTATATGAAAAGTACCTGCTTACTTTTGATCGAGACTAGAAAGACACAAATACAACCGCACGTGAATCAGAGATGAAGTTGTCCAAAATGTGAAAAATAATCCAATTGTTGGTTGTATAATCACACGCAACAATGACTATGATTTTTTTTAAAATGCATATAATGGTAAGTAAATATTGCTCCATCCCTAATCATATATCGTGATCAATCAATCAATATATATATATATATATATATTTGTGGTCATCGCTAGAAAATAGATGAAGCACATTTTAAAAACTTAATTGACTTATGAAGTTACGTAACATAGTGATAAATGAGCTGCCCAAAGAAGGAACTATGTGTTTGAAATGGGTCCAATCAACGGTACTCCCTACATATGAGGAGACATGTCAATTTCATTCAACATTTACTTCGTCAAGCTGATTGCTTGCATTGTGGTTCATTGAACAATTTGATGACTTATGGATTCAATTTTAATTTTATGAACTCATATAGAAAGAAGATTAAACACAGAATTGGGGCAATTCTTTGGAATAGTTTATAGGCCCATCTACACATTGATAAAAAAACTGAAATATGATCTCCAAACTGGAGAAAATAATGTACAGAGAGGAAGTAGAGATTAATGCAATTGTTGGGCGAAAATCAAGAAACAAAGGAGGGGGGCTTTACAGTTGCTCTGAGGGGGACATGTCATAATTGAAAAGAATCCAAACAAATGAAATATCGAAAGCTCAAAAATAACTTACTATATTAGTTTATGATTAGATTTTAGAAACGTAAAATTAGACCTAACCTAACTTAGCAACCTACCAAAACATAAATTTAATTTATAAAGTGAAATAAAAAGGTTATAGATTATTTTAGTTTTTAATTTATCCTGTTAAAAATAAATGAACCTTAAATTTTTTTCCTTATCGATCCTGACATGCATTCTATTGTGGGCTGCTTTCATTGTGCCTTAGCGCCCGTCATGATGTGTTGTGCATACGGAGATTTGAAATCTTACGATGCGTGTTGTGGCGCCGTCGACCATGCTGTGGATGCGTTGTGCATATGTTGTGAGTTTGCAAATGCGTTGTCATCGGTCAACATAAGGGACATCGAGCGATGAAGGGCGTATAATCTTTGGAGGCAACGACCATCTAACAATGTTGTATTGCATGTTCTAAGAGTGGCAAAGGATTCATCATGGACCTGGGATGAGCCCAAGGGTCTAGCCTATGGGAGACGGCCGCGTGCATGCGACAAGTGTCTGAGCCGCATGTTCTCGAGCAATAGTTGGAATCTTGGGATTTCTGGTAAAAGCCCCATCCTAGGATGTTGTTGAATATGCTTATCAAGTTTGGCTCCATTCCGACATCGATCACCTATAGGCTTGACTTAGACAAGGAGAAGTGGCATTGTCAGAATTATCCAAAGCTTTCGAAAGTTTTATCTCTCTACCAGAGTGTCACGCCTCGAACCATGACCCGGGCGTAACACGACACTTGGTGCCTGACTGTATGTGACCGAGCGAATCACATAGCTTGCTGAATCAACATGAGGCATGTACCAATGCAGAATATAACTTAAATCATGGACTAGCTGAATAAAGAACGGGGTTTAAGTAATCATAAGTGTTAAATAATGTTTATATCATGAATGCGAGAATATTCTGAAAACATAATAAGTACTGAGCCAACACTGGCTATACGACTCTGAACATCTGACATGACATGCTAGACCAGTCTATGAAACCTCTGAAACATAATTTTGTATGGCCCGATATATTTGGGACTATGTTTCCTCTTTTTGCCAAATCTTATCACACCTTTCATAGGTGAAACCTTTAAGAACACCCAATCATCAACTTGAAACTCTAAGTCCCTTCGCCACATATCTGAATAGGACTTCTGGCGACTTTGAGCCATTTTCAAATGCTCCTGGATCAACTTGACTTTCTTCATATCTTGATAGACAAAGTCTGGCCCTAACAACTTTGCTTCACCAACTTTAATCCACCCAATAGGTGATCTACACCTTCGCCTATACAAGGCTTCAAACGGTGCCATATTGATACTAGCATGGTAACTGTTATTACAAGAAAATTCAATGAGAGGTAAGTGATCATCCAAATTACCTTTAAAGTTAAGGACACAGGCCCTCAACATATCCTCAAGTGTCTGAATGTTGCTCTCTGCCTGGTTATCCGTCTGAGGGTGAAAAGCTGTGCTGAGGTTTACTCTTGTGCCTTATCCTTTCTGAAAGGATTCCAAAAGTTCGCTATAAACTGAGCACCACGATCTGAAATCATGGACAACAAAGTCCCATGCAACCGGACGATCTCCTGAATGTACAACTTGCCGTAATCTTCTACTGAATCTGTGATCTTTACTGCCAAGAAATGCGCTGACATCGTAAGTCAGCCTATAATTACCCAAATCGAGTCATGCTTTCTAAATAAATGAGGTAAACCTCTGATGAAGTACATATTTATCATCTCCCATTTCTAAACAGGAATATCAATATTCTGGGCCAAACCACTAGTCCTCTGGTGCTCGGCTTTCACTTGCTAACAATTTTGACACTTAACCACAAAATCTGCTACATTCCTCTTCATGTCGTTCCACCAATAAATTTCCTTAAGGTTACGATACATCTTTGTTGAACCTGGGTGAATAAAGTATTTGGAATTGTGGCCTTCTGTCATGATTCGCTCTTTGCATCTACGTCTGGGACACATAATCTGCCTTGGTACCTCAAGGTACAATCATCTCTGCCTTGTTCGAAAGTCGTTATCTTATGCTTGTGAATCCCCTTTTTCAGCTGCGATAAGTAGGGATCATTAAACTGTTTCTCCTTCACTTCGGCCACTAAAGAGGAATAAGCTTAGCTTTGAACAACAACTCCACCATCTTCGAAGTCTAAGAGTTGAACTTGTAGGTTTGCCAAGCGGTGGATTTCTCTTGTCTTAATTCTCTTATCTTCCTCAACGTGAGCTAAACTTCCCATGGATCGCCAACTAATAGCATCGGCCACTACATTCGCTTTTTCCGGATGGTAGAAGATAGCTACATCGTAATCCTTGAGCAATTCAAGCCATCTTCTCTGTCTAAGATTCAACTCCCTTTGTTTGAAAATATACTGAAGGCTTTTGTGGTCGGTGAAAATATCAACGTGCACTTCATACAAATAGTGACGCCATATCTTAAGTGCGAAGACCACAACTGCTAATTCCAAGTCACGATTCGGATAATTCTTTTCATGATCCTTAAGCTGTCGGGATGCATAGGTTACAACCTTACCATGCTGCATATAGACACATCCAAGACCTATTCCCAAAGCATCACAATAAACCATGAACCCTTCGGTTCCCTCTGGTAACGTCATAACTGGAGCAGAGAGTCAACCTCTTCTTCAGCTCTTCAAAACTTTGTTCACATGCATCTGACCATTGAAATTTGACCTTTTCTATGTCGACTTAGTCAATGGAGCTGAGATAGAGGAAAATCCCTCTACAAAATGTCTATAATAGCTTGTCAGACCCAAGAAACTTCTTATATCAGATACTGAGGTAGGTTTGGGCTAATCCTTCACGGCATCTATTTTCTGAGAATCTACTTTCACACCTTTCCCTAAAATAACATGGCCTAAAAACGCTACTGATTTCAACCAAAATTCACACTTGGAGAATTTAGCATAAAGCTTGCGGTCCTAAAGTGTCTGCAACACTATCCTGAGGTGCTCTGCATGATCTGTCTCACTACGAGAATAAACTAGAATGTCATCAATAAACACAAATACAAATAGATCAAGATAAGGCTTGAAAACTCGGTTCATGAGGTCCATAAAAGCAGCTGGTGCATTCGTCAAACCAAATGACATCACCAAAAATTCAAAATGCCCATAACGGGTCCTGAAAGCTGTTTTTGGGATATCAACTTCCTTGATCTTTAACTGATAGTAGCCTGAGCTAAGGTCCTTAATCCATTTCGAAAGGTTACGATTAAGCATGATGTACTTGCTCCTATCTTCCGAGCTGAGATATCTCGACTTTTCCCAATTTACGTACCATCTTCTTGCTACTTGCCGTTCGATAGGGAGAAGACAATCGTGGATAGTATAATAGGGTCATCAAGGACGTGGAACAATTCAGAATCACTGGGATAGGCATGGAAAACCAATTCCGCGACGGATTTTTGAATCAAATCTTCTATAGTTCAAGCAAAAAGTAAGGACCTGCATTGAGAAGGTGATCGCTAGCGTGTTGTACTCAGTTTAGCATTCGAGTAGAGGATCTCTGATCATTTCCATTTCGAAAGGGTGCAATTAAGCATGATGCACTCGCTCCTATCTTTCGAGCTGAGATCTCCTGACTTTTCCCAATTTGCATACCATCTTGAGGATGAACGATAGTTTAATTGGTATCTAATGTAACGACCGTTCGGTCGTTATGGAATTTTCCCCCTTTTACTTCGGAAGAACACCTTCTAGAGATTTATTTTATTTGTGTGTACTTTTTTTCGCAAGAATAAGTGGCATGGTCCTGAGAAATTTTGAGTCCCTAAGTTAATTATGCGGGTAAGGTTTGAACTTTAGATGAATTTAGATAATTGGTAGGAAATTCCAATTCTGCTTTAGGCAGCTCGCCTCTGCGCATGGTTGGGCCGCATCAGCGAGCCCGCTTCTGCTTCCACAGAAAGCTGACTGGATTAGTAGACTCGTGCCTGTGGAAGGTTATCCGTAGACGTGGCCTCTATGAGGAAAACTCTGTGCCAGAGGATATCACTAAATGGAACCCAGCATTTATTTCCCCAAATCAGGAGTGTACCTCATTTTCACCAAATTAAATTTCCTTAGCTTATGTTGGGAGAAATTCAAAGGATTCCTTGAGTTCTTGGGAATGGGTAAGTTCTAGCCCTCATTTTTTTATGCCTTCTATCTTTATTCTTCTCTTTAGTTGACATCTAGTTGGGTTTTGGGTTTAGGTGAAAAACTGCCTAAATGGTTTTGGACTTGAAAACCCTAGGTGGGTAAGTGGTTTCATTAAATTGGAATCATGGATTAATGTAGAGGATAAGCATAGTGTTTGTCTTAGAAACTTCATTTTAACTCCAATCTCAATTCTAAAATGGATTTTTTTTTTCAAATGGGTTAATCTAGGTTTCTTGGACTTTGGGAATTTTAGTGGATTAGAGGATTTGAAGGCTCATTTGGGATTAGATAAGTATGAAACTTAGGTTGTTGATCGTTGGGACTCCTAGTAGACTTATTTTTCGTAAAATTTTTTATTTTTCCCCTTGTGGGCCCGTGGTCACTTTAGAGTCAGTTTGGGGTCATCTCAAGTATAGGGGTATAGATATCGCTGGAATCTTTATAACTTTGATGATTTATTTATTAGACTCGAAATTGTTTAGAGATGTTACAAATTGGAAACACTTGACATAAAGGTTCTTGGCTCGTGCGCTGCAATCGAGGTTGGTTACAACTTACCTTTGTTAGAATTTGATTAGCGAATCGCATGTGTTGTGTAGTTATTGCTGGGGAAAGCATGATAGGATTTTGGGCATGGTTGTGGTGTTAAATCCACTAGCTTGGCATGATTTTAGATTATTTGGGCTTGTCGCCGTACTTTATGCAATTATTGACATATGGTGTACCTGACTACGTGGTTGTGGTGATGTGGGATGTGTTAATTCTATTTGTTGTGATTGGGATTGAATATATGATACGTTTCCATGGTAATTTTGATAATTCGTGCAAAGATTGTATTGGCATTATGGTGCTTATGAATTCCATATCATATTTATCGGCATTGGTTATATGTGAATTCTCATTCTTGCATTCATACATGATGAAAGAGTTATGAAAATGGATTCGAAATGGAAAGAAAGAGAAACATGAAAGTAACATTGTTAGTACTATCGATCCGATGTCTGTACCGAACGTATAGTGGTAGAGTCATGATCGGAGGTCTTTTTCGGAGTGGTTAGTACTAGAACGCCGTGGGTCCGCCGTGGGTCATGACTATTGAAGCTATAAATGCAGTTACAAGGTTATAGATTTTTTATTTTTCAATTATCCTGTTAAAAATAAATGAACATTAAATTTGTTTCCCTAACGATCTCCACATACATTCTATTACGGGTTTCTTTCATTGCGCTTTAGCGCTCTAAACAGTGCGCGCCCTGAATGAGCAGCATGACCGTCACCGTGCAAGCATCATGTGTTGTTATCAGTCAATATAAGGAACATCATGCAGAAGGGAAACGCGGGAGGAAACGACCATCTAACATTGTTGTATTGCATGTCCTAAGTGTGCCAAAAGGATCAAAAGGATCTCATCATGGACTTGGGGTAAGCCCAAGGGTCTAGCCTGAGAAAGACGGCCGCTTACATGCCACGAGTGTCTGAGCTGCACGTTCACGAGCAATGGTTAGAGTCTTGGGATTTTAGGTGAAAGTCGTATCATAGGATGTTGTTGAATATGCTTACCAAGTTTGACTGCATTCCGACATCATTCACCTGTGGGCTTGACTTAGACAAGGTGAAGTAACATTGTCATTATCATCCAAAGCTTCCAAAAGTTATATATCTGAGAATAGGATGAAATGTCATCGAGGTGTGAAGGAAATCAAGACAAACCTGTAGGAAAACACGGAGCATAATTTGGAGTTCGGATCTCTGAGAAACACCCATCATGATTCTCTGCCCAAAACATATCATCTGGGGAATCTAGGTTTATTTCTTTAAAGCATGTATAAGAGGGGTTCAGGTATTGCATGATTAGCCATCCTAGCCTGTACGAGCTGTCATCAAGCTGTACCAAGTTAACCACCTTGAGGGGGAACCTCAAGAGCCTGCCTAGGCATCTCTAAGAGGTGTCTTAGGAACCCATATGAGTTACGCAACTCTATAAGTGGTGCTCGGCCTCCGGGCTTGCGTTGGGCATACAACGGGTGCCGGAGGCTTGACATATGGACCAACTATGCCCTGTAGGCTATCTAAAGACTTTCATTCTGATTGAGAACTTGAGGCACCACTCTTAATTGTGTGTTGACTTGAGAGCTTGGCTTGGGTTAGGCTTGTAAGCAAGGGTCTATTGAACTAGACGTGTAGTCCTAGGGCGACACTCCACTATGCAGGATGGAAGTATATTGTGGGGGCTATGTTAGGAATGCCATAAGACAACCATGGTCATATTGCGAAAGATACCCATGACAAATGCCAAGGACTTAAGAGTTTCCCTACTTGGGCAAAGCACAAACCATATGCATAGGCACAAGGCAAGTGTCAATCTTGAGGATCGAACTTGTCATGACCTAACCGTGGTAGTGACTGGTGCGGTGGACACTTTCGTGCCACGCGTTAACTAGAATCAGCATACAAATAACATACATATACAAAGCCGGACGTCGTCTCAAGTGTCGCATATAAACATATATATACGCGCGAGCCGGCAAGGAGCTATCGTAAAACACAACATCCCAAAATATATATACGTACGCAAGCGGATAAAGGAGGCACACCGCCACCGGCGAATGGGACCGCCCGAAAACATAAATCACGGACATAGCGAGCGTGACTATTGCAACCCACACATATGTCTACAAGCCTCTACAGAGTAACAACGGTATCATATGGCGGGACGGGGACGCCGTGCTGCCACGAATCGACGTACATATACACAACGAAAGGTACGCACCCAAAATATGTAGCTCGAGGAACAAGGGAGCGCTCCCGAGATAACGAGAATGGATATCCCTATTTTGGCGGATCACCAAATCGAGCGTCGGCTTTGCGGGCATGAAACGCGACCCCCCGAAGAAAAGAGGGTCGATGAAATGTGTGCGAGTATATAAAGCATGAGATACGATGGAAAGCGGTATATACGAAGTAAGAAGTACGAGAAAATGCGTACAATGTCAGGTATCAAAATTCTTACCTTTGAAATACAAACATGCACACATTAGTATTACATATATACATATATATCTATCCGACCCATTTATAGGACTCGGTGAACATGGTCGCCACCGGGTCGTGTGCGCCATAACACGTACGTACTCAGAACACGAGCGTAACTCATGGTAACCATCATACTCCAGAACACATCATACTCCAGAACACATCATGATGCCAGAAAACATCATAACGCCAGAACACATCATACTCCAGAACACATCATAACGCCAGAACACATCATAGCGCCGAACACATCATAACGCCATATATATATATACGAACGACCTACAGTGAGGACTCGAAAAAGATGCAAACGAATACACGCACGAATGGTAAATAGTCATATGTATATAAATCATCATTTGAGACTCAATAGATAAGTAAGTAGTCAACGCTCGAGGGTTAAGACGATGGTCATGTTAAGTTCTTTCAAAATGTCGTTAGGACTATACAAAGGAAAGTCTCGAGGACCATGGACATGTATCGAACAGTAAAGGCCGCCTGTAAGTTACGGACATTTTCACTTTAGGACCCCTGTGAACGTGTCTGTCACGACGACTGAAGGACGAGAGTGCCCGACCCCAATACTTGTACGCGGCTTGTCCTCGCATCTATTCTCATTATCAAGTGGGCCATGGGGTACATGCCATTTTTTTCGTTACGAACATTTACATTAGTGAGCGTCATCATAAACATGGAATAATAAACTTTGCTATCACGCTATACAATAACCAATACAAACATCTACAACTGTACAAATCACTACGAGCCTCTAGACATAGTACACATATACGAAGAAGGGCCGAGTCTTTGTGGGTGCCCGTATATATATACAAAAATAGTACCAAGGAATGAGGCTCGGAACAAGCTGGAAGCTATTTGTCGAAGGTGCGGTGGTAAACTCTTGGGATCAAATCACTTTTTTGTCTGGCACTGCGCGGCATGAAACGCGGCGCCCACAGAAGGGCGTCGATGCGAATAAGTGTGCGAGGTATGTAAGGCATGAATGGTAATATACGAGAACATAAATCATGCATAATGACATAAAAGAATCTCAACTCAAGTCCTGGGGATAGAAACATAACTTTTGTATATATATAGGTGCCCGGGCGGTCGTGCTTTCTTAACTTCCCTTACTCATTTATATATATACATAAATGCATAGAATATAGAATATATATTATATTGCAGGCGTCGGCAGCCGATCCATTTAACCATAAATATGCACATCCCGCGTCCGGGCATCCCGCGTCCGGGACGATATCAAGTCATGTAATGCCAACTGATCAGGTGGATATGCGTATATAACGCTCTGCCATTACCTCCCTTTTCCCCATAAATATATGAAAATTCCATGTATGAATATCGGCGTCTATAGCGCCCATGAATATATGAAAATTCCATGAATAAATATCGGCGTCTATAGCGCCCATAAATATATGAAAATTCCATGTGTGAATATCGGCGTCTATAGCGCCCATGAATATATGAAAATTCCATGAATAAATATATACCGGCGTCTATACGCGCTCGACTCGCTTATTATATAATATACTTATACCATGTTCATTTATTAGCGCGCATATAGCGCTACGATTGTTATCATTATCGTCGTAGAGGTATTCTCATTAAAGTAGTTACAACACTTATTGTTTAATAATCAAAGCACTAAAGAAAACACGAGAACGGTGGGGGCCTCGAGTCAAATGAGGTGGCGTACACAACTTACCTATAATACGTGTCATGACGTTACTTATGAAGGCCTTAGGGTAATCGGGTCTTATCCTTGCACGTTCTAGAATATTTAGACACTTCTTTCACAATTCAAGTACTTTTAGTTCAATCTTCTTGAATGAATAGTACCTATTTTCAATCGCGGATTTCTAGAGTTAGAAAAGTCCCCGAGGCGCGAAATCAAACCTATACGTCTAAGACATGCCAAGAAAGGAAGGGGAAACCTTACATACCTCTTTCCGCTTCTTTAGCTATTCCGAATTCACGTCGCAATCTCGTCAAAATCTGCAAATTGGTCATGTTTACCAAAACTCTCATTAGGGTCCTTAGAGTTAGAATCTTAAGGAAACACTTGGCTACCGAAATTTCGGCAGCACTTCCTCTGTAAATATACCATCCTCAACATTCAACATAGCCAAATTCTTAACAACCACAATTAGAATTCAAACCCGGCCAAACTATTAACCATAATTCCAACAACAACACTAACAATTCCATACTCAATCAATTTGCTACTTCTTCCAAAACTTTCCAACTTCAATGAAAATAATAACAACCTCATAATCTACATTCCAACAACACCATACTAATCATATTGTCTTCCATGCATACAAGAACATTACATTCCATTCATATAACTTCTAACACAAGTCTCTATTACCATGACTTCATTAACAACATAGAGTCCACAACATAACAACAACTAACACTAGATAAAATAACTAAAACATGATTCCCACCTATATATATACACGGCCAACTACTACTTTGCATAACCACAACCAACACAACTTCACTTCTTAACCATTAAATCCTTGCTTTACATTATAGAACTTACCATAACAACAAATACAATGTTAAATAAAGTTAGTTCACAACACCCTTTCATGGTCCCTACCATTCGGCCAACCTACCCCATGCACATATTTTTTTCATGAATTTCCATAGTTTCTACACTCAACAACATTAACTAACACACAACACAACACAACACACAATACATACACACACACACGGCCTACTGCCTTGAGTCACGCACACACACACTTGCACTTCCTTCACATAATTTTCATCCATCTTTCATGCACCACAACATGCATACACACTCATAACATATAAGAGAATTAAACCTTACCTTCTTCCTTAATTCTTCAACCTAGCCCAAAGTTGTAACTTCAAGAACTTGTGTTTCCTTGCTCCAATGATTATCCCACCTTGTTAGGGACCCTTTACTTAGTAGGAAATGATTTTTGGAAGAATTTTTGCAAATTTTCTTGGAAATTCTCTCTATGGCCGAATGGCCTTCTTGATTTTTCTCTCTCTTTTTTTTTTTTTTGTTCTTCACTCTCTTGAAATTTCTAGAGAATTAATGAGATAAGATGACTTAGTCATCTCTTATATGATGTAATTAAATCCCACATGGACTAAGCCCATGTCTATGGCCGGTTGGGCCTCTCTTGTTCTTTAAAAAAAAAAGCCCAAGCACTTTCTTTCATGACGAGTTATAATTCATAAAACGATTTTCCGAATTCCAAATTTACCGTCGCCTTCCTTTATATTTCTACGAGGCGTATTGCAAATTTCCTTTATGCCCTTGACCTTCCTCATTAATTCCACTTCTAAATTTTTCATAAGCAACTCATATACCAAACAAAATAAAATGTGGCCTTGCTTATCGTCTGCCCGCGATTGTCTTGAATTATCCGATTGCATAAAATGCGGGATATAACAGTATCGAAGCAATCCGAGCCCGTCTATGAAAGTTAAGGACCTTATTCAACATAGAATCCTTTAGGAACAAGAACTCTTTATGCAACATTTACTATTCAATCATACAAAAGACACAAGGGCCATAGCTCGACTATATTAGGAATGCTAATATCAAGAAGTGAATAGGAATCGTAGACATGCTCGGATCTTATGAATAGAGTTACCCCAAGGCTCATATCATATCTTACTTACATCTAAGACATGCCAAAAGAAAGAAGGGATAGGCTTTACATACCTCGTCCGCTTCCTAAGCTAATCCGAACTTAAGTCTCGGGCTTCCCAAGATCTACAACAACGTCATTAAATACTAAACATTAGTTACAGGTACTTAGGAATTCAATCCCAAGCTAGCACTTTATTTACAAAAATTCGGGCAGCATTTCCTTTATAAATTCAACAAACCCTGAGAATTCAACTCGGCCAAATCATCAACAACAATACCAACAACCATATTAACAACATCAACAATTAATTCAAAACGTATTCTAACGTTAGTAACTCTTTTCTACATAATTTGACGACGTTTCGTTTACATTCAATTCAACCACATACAATCAAGCCAACATCAATGCTCACACGTTCAAGTACTAACCCGAGATCATTCAAACAAGACTTAAGAACACTTCAAACAATCCGCACAAGTATTCAAAAACGGCCCAACCAACATACAACACCACCCGAAACCTCCAAACTCAATAAGAACAACAACGACATTCGCTCTTCCAAATTCATGAACTATACCAACAATCCACACGTTAACAACTTCATTCTCATAAGTACAAGAAACTATATTAAAATCACATTAGCTTCTACAACAGCCCACAACGATTACAACTTCAACTTGAACCATTAAACCTTCATTGCCACCATAGAATCCACAACAACAACAACCAAAAATGCTAGATAAAATTAGTTCATCATTCCTACACAACACAACACCTACACGGCTCAACACCAACACATGTGGTTCCATGAATTTCATTCATTTCTACATACTACAACATGCACAAACCATCCATAACATATGAAAAAGGAGATTAAACCTTACCTTTACCCCTTAACTTCTCAACTTGGCTAGGGTTTGTGAATTGCAAAAGTGAATGCTTTGCTTGCTCCAACAACTACTTCACGTTATTAGGGACCTTCCAATTGGTTGGAATACTAGAAGAAAATTATTTTTTGATCAATATCTGGGGACACCAATTTTCGGCTAGCCATGGCCGAATGGTTCTCTCCATTCTTCTCCAAGTTTCTTAAGTGTGAAAATGATGAATAATTGTCTTGCTTTGTCATCTCTTGTCTATATATATATGGCTCCTACAAATACAAGGTGAACACATGCCCCCACTCATGGCTTAAGGCAATCAAAATTAGCCAAGCCATGGGTGGTACCACACCACACCACACGGCCACTTGTGGCCTTTTTCATGAAATATTTAACTTTTCTTAATTAACTTTTAACCCCTAATCTTCCTTAATATTCCATACCAATAAAATTATAAGTAACTTGTGCCTTAAAACAAAATCGGAGGTTAAAAGTCTCTACCTCGTATCCTGAAATAGTCTTGTCCTTAACTTATCGCGGTTTGCTCGGAATATCCCAATGTACAAAATACGGGATATAACAGAACTGCGCAAGCGTGAGAAACCGCTAGTCCTAGGCAAAGGAATGACATGTCTGTAGAAAGCCCTGCGGGGTGAGCGGACTTGACCCAACATATGAAATGTGCCATAGGAGCATGCTAGCAAGCCAAGGCTGAGATCATAACATTAAACAGGAAGCACCACTGAAGCTACAACTCTGAGGCAAGCTTCGCACTCTTTGGAAAATAGGCTTATGGCAACGCGAGAAAACCGCACTATAGACGGGAGCACCGTTGCTATATATCTATAGCAACGGTTTATCATGCGTTCCATACGCTCGCGTGCCCGTATATCTATGGCAACGGTTTGTGCAACGGTTGGCGAAACCCGTTGCTATATCATTATCTACAAGAACGGTTGTTCCTTTTTACGATGCAACGAGTTTTTGTGTGTATATGGAACGGTTTCTAACCGTCCCCATAGACCTTTACAACGACTTTTGAGGCTATTGCAATGGTTTCGTAGAGGTTATTGCACCAGCCTTTTACTTTATTGCAACGGTTTTTGTCTAATGCAACGGTCTTTTTTATTTGTTATTTGGAATGTACCTATTGCCATGGTTTGTATGCCGAAATAGTAGCCGGTTATAAATTGATATATATATATATATATTTACATATAAATAAATAAAATACATTACAAATTACATAAACCAGAAGAAAACACAATTTTTCATAATCCAAAATATCCAACATTCCTAATCCAACATATATACCGTAAAAGCAAAATGTTCAACCCAAAATGCATAATTAAGTTTTACATTTCAAGATTTAGATAAGTTTCAAAATGTTCGATAGCAAAAAGATTCTTAGAACATGTAGAAATCTTCATAAAAGATCTTCTCAAGTAAGATCAATGTCTTCCTTGTCTCCGTCCCTTTCTTCATTTTCGACACCTACAAAAGAGAATAAATAATGTCACCGCCCTTCAAATGCACGCGCACATAATACAAAGAATAAATAATGTATCCGCCTTCATATTGTAAGTTTTGTCATCACCAAGGGCATGAAGAAAATAGTACATTGATGTTGAAAAGAGAGGTTTTCAACAAGGTGATATTGAGCGTTGTAATGGGACAAATTTGAAGGTGATTTACGTCAATTTTTGAATATAAAAAAGAATAAAGATGTTGATGGTTGTGCTAACAAACTCGGGGAAGGCTCATGGTGCAAATGGTATAGCGAAGACAAGGTTGTGGAAAATATAGACGACCGAGGTGCGAGAACAAGCGTTGGAAAAGCAATTAGCTGCTAATAGCAAAAGGCAAAACAGATGGCTTTACAAACAACGAAACTAGAGGAAAGATGCAGGCAAAATGTTGCTGCGGTAATTTTTGATGTTGTGCAAACTAAAAACAAGTTTGCAGTACTAAAGGAGGGTGAGGATGAGGCATCAGTAGTAGAAATTGCTGATGATGCTACTGGTAGGCAGCTGGTTGTAGAAGATTCTGATGCTCATGTGTAAAAGGTAGAGGTGTCAGGGAAACAGTTGGTGGAAATTCATAAAGGGTACGATTGGTACAAATACGCTCGAAATACTCGGCAAGAATCGTTGGTTAATGCACTAGTTCATTCGATTTGCACAAAAAGGTGGCAGAGATGGCTCAATATTGCACGTAGTGGCAAAACCCGAATGAGAATTCGATAAGCAAGCGAGTGCGCAAAGCAGAGGCTCAAAAGAATGCAGAAACTGGTGATAATATTGGTAAGACTAAGCAGTGGGTTGAAGCCTCTTTTTCAAGTCCAAAGGTGCAGAAGGCCACTATGAATAAGGCTTGGTTGTAGAACCTGGTACTGAAGCTCAATCTGGTGCTAAGGTGCAAGGTTTGGTTGATGAAAGCAGTCCAGCAATGCACAGAATTCAAGTTAATTCTCCAGTGAAATTCGGTCACAAACAATAGCAAAGTGCATCAAAAATAAATGATATGGCCTCAAAAATAAAAGACTTTGTCTCAAGGCAAAGTCTGCCCTCTCAAGATAACTTCCTTAAGGAAAAACTAAAGTTATGCGGAGGGCATAACTTTTCCTCAAGGCATAATTTAGTTTTGCCTTATTGGGCAAAACTTTTCTTAAGGAATTATGCCTTATGGGGCGACTTTTAATTAAGGTATAACCAAAAGTATGCCTTAACTAAAAGTGTGTGCCTTGAAAAGTTAAAAAAAAAAAAAAAAAAAGTCTCAAGGCAAAGTCTGCCCCTAAGATAACTTCTTAAGGAAAAACTAAAGTTATGCCGGAGGGGGCATAACTTTTCCTCCACCCTAGTAATAATCGATGATCGAATCGTATCTTTGTCCCTTAAATTTGGAAGGAACTCCAAATCTACTTGAATAATATTGCACTTACCCTTTAAGATCTATAATTATATTAAGTATCATCAAGGAAGTCAAATGTTTATTTCAAGAACAAAAATGCGAATTCAGAATCGATCGGATATACCGCAAATAAAATAAAAGGAGTTCACTATACAAGCCAAGGATAGGTCGATTATATGTTCCATATAGAGTGAAAGCACAAGCAAATAACACGTGATCTACTTTTATATAATTAAGCTACTATACGGCATTCCAATTATTCAAGGGCTATTACGTTAATGGAAAAACTATTTGGGATTGGCAGTCCACATCACAAAGTAGAAAAATAGATGATTTTTACCTTCTATTTCATTTCAATAGAAATAGAATCGCTACAAATAGCAAGGCCCTTCTCCAAGTTTGTCTTGTACGAGGCATGCTTCCTTGTCTACCAACCATGGAAAACAAGCAAGCTGAAAATGAACTTGTGTTTTCGCATTCGACTCCATGGCTACTTCCCAAGTTGCATTTGGAAGACATTAATCGTACGTAGTGTGTCCAAATTCCATCAAACTTCAAAATCCCGATATCAATTTACTTGAGTTAAATTTGACTAGCTTTCATCTCAAGGCAAAAGTTGCCCCCTAAGATAACTTCCTTAACGGAAAAACTAAAGTTATGCGGAGGCATAACTTTTCCTCAAGGCATAATTTAGTTTTGCCTTATTGGGCAAAACTTTTCTTAAGGAATTATGCCTTATGCGTACTTTTTAATTAAGGTATAACCAAAAGTATGCTTAACTAAAAGTGTGCCTTGAAAAGTTTAAAAAAAAAAAAAAGTCTCAAGGCAAAGTCGCCGCCCTCCGCATAACTTCCTTAAGGAAAACTAAAGTTATGCCGGAGGGGCATAACTTTTCCTCCACCCTAGTAATAATCGGTGATCGAATACGCATCTTTGTCCCTTAAATTTGGAAGGAACTCCAAATCTACTTGAATAATATTGCACTTACCCTTTAAGATCTATAATTATATTAAGTATCATCAAGGAAGTCAAATGTTTATTTCAAGAACAAAAATGCGATTCAAGAATCGATTTGATATGCCGCAAAGGAAATAAAAGGAGTTCACTATACAAGCCAAGGATAGCTGACTATATGTTCCACATAGAGTGAAAGCACAAGCAAATAACACGTGATCTACTTTTATATAATTAAGCTACTACTCTGCATTCAATTATTCAAGGGCTATTATGTTAATGGAAAAACTATTTGGGATTGCCAGTCACATCACAGTAGAAAAAATAGATGATTTTTACCTTCTATTTCATTTCAATAAAATAACAGCGCTACAAATAGCAAGGCCCCTTCTCTCAAGTTTGTCTTGTACGAGGCATGCTTCCTTGTCTGACCAACCATGGAAAACAAGCCCCGAAAATGAACTTGTGTTTTCCAGATTGACTCACATGGCTACTTCCCAAGGTTTGCATTTGGAAGACATTAATCAATGTAGTGTGTCCAAATTCCATCAAACTTCAAAATCTGATATCAATTTACTTGAGTTAAATTTGACTAGCTTTCATCTCGACAAAGTCCGCCCCTCGGTATAACTGTAAGGAAAAAACTAAAGTTATGCGGAGGGGGCATAACTTCCTCAAGGCATAATTTAGTTTTTGCCTTATTGGGCAAAACTTTTCCTTAAGGAATTATGCCTTATGGGGCGGACTTTTAATTAAGGTATAACCAAAAGTATGCCTTAACTAAAAGTGTGCCTTGAAAAGTTAAAAAAAAAAAAAAAAAAAAGTCTCGAGGCAAGTACGCCCCCTCCGGCATAACTTCCTTAAGGAAAAACTAAAGTTATGCCGGAGGGGCATAACTTTCCTCCACCTAATAATCGAGGCTAAATCTGCATCTTTGTCCCTTAAATTTGGAAGGAACTCCAAATCTACTTGAATAATATTGCACTTACCCTTTAAGATCTATAATTATATTAAGTATCATCAAGGAAGTCAAATGTTTATTTCAAGAACAAAATGCAGATTCAAGAATCTTATTCGGATATCGCAAAGGAAATAAAAAAAGGAGTTCACTATACAAGCTAAGGATAGGCGGCTAGGCGGTTCCACATGTAGTGAAAGCACAAACAAATAACACGTGATCTCTCTTTATATAATTAAGCTACTACTCTGGCATTCCAATTATTCAAGGGCTATTACGTTAATGGAAAAACTATTTGGGATTGGCCAGTCACATCACAGTAGAAAAATAGATGATTTTTACCTTCTATTTCATTTCAATAGAAATAGCAACCCCTACAAATAGCAAGGCTCCTTCTCTGAAGTTTGTCTTGTTTTGAGGCATGCTTCCTTGTCTACCAACCATGGAAAACAAGCAAGCCCCAAAATGAACTTGTGTTTTCATTCGAGCTCCATGGCTACTTCCCAAGGTTGCATTTGGAAGACATTAATCGGCATGTAGTGTGTCCAAATTCCATCAAACTTCAAATACGATATCAATTTACTTGAGTTAAATTTGACTAGCTTTCATCTCAAGGCAAAGTCTTGCCCCTCCGGCATAACTTCCTTAAGGAAAAACTAAAGTTATGCCGGAGGGCATATCTTTCCTCAAGGCATAATTTAGTTTTGCCTTATTGGGCAAAAACTTTTCTTAAGGAATTATGCCTTATGGGGCAGTGACTTTTTATTAAGGTATAACCAAAAGTATGCCTTAACTAAGTGTGCCTTGAAAAGTTAAAAAAAAAAAAAAAAGTCTCAAGGCAAAGTCTGCTCCTCCGGCATAATCTCCTTAAGGAAAAACTAAAGTTATGCCTAGAGGGGGCATCTTTCTTCTCCACCCCTAGTAATAATCAAGGATCGAATCGCATCTTTGTCCCTTAAATTTGGAAGGAACTCCAAATCTACTTGAATAATATTGCACTTACCCTTTAAGATCTATAATTATATTAAGTATCATCAAGGAAGTCAAATGTTTATTTCAAGAACAAAAATGCGATTCGATGTAAGAATCTTGACATGCCGCAAAGGAAGTTCATTTTCGGTTCTTGTTTTTCCATGGTTGGTAGACAAGGAAGCATGCCCTCAAAAAAATAAAAGACTTTGTCTCAAGGCAAAGTCGCCTCTCAGCATAACTTCCTTAAGGAAAAACTAAAGTTATCGGAGGGGCACTTAACTTTTCCTAAAAGGCATAATTTAGTTTTGCCTTATTAAAACTTTCCTTAAGGAATTATGCCTTATGGGGCGAGACTTTTTAATTAAGGTATAACCAAAAGTATGCCTTAACTAAAAGTGTGCCTTGAAAAGTTAAAAAAAAAAAAAAAAAAAGTCTCAAGGCAAAGTCGCACGCCCCCCTCCAAGATAACTTCCTTCTTAAGGAAAAACTAAAGTTATCTCGGAGGGGCATAATCTTTCCTCAAGGCATAATTTAGTTTTTGCCTTATGGGGCAAAATTTTTATCATTTACCAAACGGAAGGAAGGAAGTCGAAATTTGAATCAAAACTTAGGGCTACCATCCTTAAATTCCAATTTTAATCGATTTTAAGTATTTATAAACAAGCTTTTCATTATAACTGAAAAATGCTTTTTAGTCAAAAAAGTCGAGTGCATTCTATTAAATCCATGCCTCTCTCAAATTCACAAAATTAATTCCTCATAATTCAAGCATACTAGCCATATAGGGCCTCCATCTATATTTCCTCATCCATAAATGAGAACTAGCTAAAAAGCTGAAGGTTATTGGAAAACGAACTTGCCAACCGAAAACTAAGAAGATGAAAATGGGACTTTAAATAACAACCGGTATAAAATTCAATTACCAACGAAACCAATATAAAATTCAATATCAAAACGGAAATTGTAAGAGCTACAAAATATTATTGAAATTACCTTTCGACGAGCAACGAATTGAGGCGTTTGAGAGTTGACAATGCTTCAGCTTTTCACCATGGACAACGAGTTTAGAACAAGAATAAACAAACACAAATGAGAAGCAAAAGAAAGAAATTCCAAGAGCAAAAACCTAATTTGTTAGATTCTTGAGAGAAATAATCGTGTCTCACAAGCTCATTTTATACAACAAAATCAGAACAATCCAACATTAGACACGGCATTAACTTTGAAAACAGTAAAGCTCACACCTTTCCGCTAGATATTTACTAAATCGAAGTAATTCCACCCAATTCTTACAACAACAAAATAAGCAACCAGATATTGTAAAAATATTGAGACCAAAAAAAAAAAAAGGAACATCAAGAAATCAGAGCCCATACTTATTCAAAAAAAAAAAAAAAAAATCAAAACCCATACCACAAATGATTTTATTTTAGAATTGGAAGAACATACAAAATAAATCCAAAAAAAAAGAGATGAGAGAATAGAGAAGATAACTTGGAATTGAGTAACGGCTACGAGATTCGGTGAAACATTGATAATTAGGGTGCAAAGTGAAGTAGAAATTTGTGAGAGAGATAAGTGAGGTGGGTGATGAATTTAGTAGAGAGAGAGAGAGTTCGGTGTTTAATTTGGTTCAATACGGATTTTACGATTTTTGGCTAAAAAGGGAAAAATAATGTGGTCTCTCTGATAGGCGGGCTACGTTGAAAATAAGGAAAATTTGGGGAGGGAATTTAAGCATTGCAATAGAAACAAAGCTGACACCATATTACAACTATTGCAACGGTTAAAGAAAATCGTCATTAGGGACATGTATATGTGGTTTTAAGATACAATTGCAACGGTTTTAGACGCTAAGAAGTGTAGCTATAGCGATGCAATCTTGGCAGCGGGTATAGCCGGGTTACGATTACCTCGATTCTGACAACGGTTGTATAACAGTTGCGAAGGAAAAAACGTTGCCATAGCCCTAATTTCCAGTAGTGGCCATATGCATAAGGTCTTGCCAAAAAAAATGGGACAATCATTATGAACTACGTGTTTGAAATAGCTCAAATCAACAACACCCCTTACCAATGAGGAGAAGTGTCAATTTCATTCAACATTTAGTTCGCCAAACGGATTGCTTGCATTATGGTTTAATGAACAATGGATTCAATTTTTTATGTGATGAACTCATATACAAGAGGATTCAATGGGGAAATTTTTAGAACAATTTCTAGGCCATGGGTAATTATTTGGCCCATCTACAAGACACTGATAAAAAAAATTGAAATGTGATCTCCAAAATGGAGAAAAATAATGTATAGAGAGGAAGTAGAGATTAATGCAATTGTTGGGTGAAAATCGAGAAACAAAGAGGGGGGCTTTTATAGTTGCACAGAGGGGGACATGCCATAGGTAAGAAGAATCCAAAAATTGAAATATGGGAAGCTTGAATATAATTTACTATATTAGTTTAAGATTAGATTTCAGAAACTTAAAATTAGAACTAACCTAACTTAAAAGCCTATCAAAACATAAATTTAATTTAGAAAGTGAAATTACAAGGTTATAGATTATTTTATTATTTATTTATCCTGTTAAAAATAAATGAACTTTAAATTTGTTTCCTTATCATTCTTCACATGCATTCTATTACGGGCTGCTTTCATTGTTCCTTAGCATCCATCACAGTGCGCACCTTAAACGGTCCGCACGAGCGTCAATCGTGCATGCGTTGTGCACATGTCGTGTCGGCGTCGTGCGCAGTCACCGCTTAACATAAGGAACATTAGGCATAAAGGCAATGCAGGAGGCAACGACCGTCTAAAAATGTTGTATTGCATGTCCTAAGAGTGCCAAAGGATTTCATCATGGACTTGGGGTGAGCCCAAGGGTCTAGCATATGAGAGACGGCCGCGTACGTGACACAAGTGTTAGAGCTGCACATTCTCGTGCAATAGTTGGAATCGTTGTATATCAGGTGAAAACCCCATCCTAGGACGTTGTTGAGTACACTTACCAAATTTGGCTCCATTCCGACATCGTTCACATATGGGCTTCACTTAGACAAAAAGAAATGGTATTATCGTTATTATCTAAGGCTTCCAAAAGTTATATATCTCTCTACAAGAGTTTGAGAATAGGTTGAAATGTCATTGAGGTGTGAAGAAAGTCAAGACAAACCTTTAGGAACAAATGGAGCATAATTTGGTATTCGGATCATTGAGAAACACCCATCAAGATTCTCTGGCCAAAACATATCATATGGGCAATCTCTGTTTATTTCTTTAAAGCATAGATGGGGAGTGCAGGTGTTGCATGCTTGGCCAGCCTTCCCCATGCGTGTTGTCATCAAGCTGTACCAAGTGAACAATATTGAGGGGTAACCTCAAGGGCCTACCTAGGCTATCTATAAGAGTTTTCTTATTTATCCATATGAGTTACACAACTCTATGAGTCCGGGCCTGAGTTGTGTGTACAACGGGTGCCGGAGGCTTGACATATGGACCGACTATGCCATGAAGGATATCTAAAGCCTTTCATGCTGATTGAGCACTTGAGGCACCACTGTTAAATCCTCGTGTGTTGACTTGTGAGCTTGGCTTGGGTTAGCCTTGCAAGCAAAGGTCCGTTGGACTAGACGTGCAGTCGTGGGGGGATGCTGAACTATACAAGATGGAAGTATGTCGTGAGGGCTATGTTTGGGAATGCCATAAGACAACTATGGTCATCTTAAAAAAGATACACATGACGAATGCCAAGGACTTAAGAGTTTCCTTACTCGGGCAAAGCACACACCACATGCATAGACACGAAGCAAGTGTTAATATTGAGGATTGAACTGCGCACGCGCGAGCATCATTAGTCCTAGGAAAGGGAATGACATGTCTGTAGGAAACCCTGCAGGGTGCGATAACTTGACCCAATATATGAAATGTGCCACAGGAGCATATTAGCAAGCCAAGGCTGAGACCATGACATTGAACAGGTGGCACCGCTGAAGCTACGCCTTTGAGGCAAGCTTTGCCATACACACAGGGTCATGACAAAAATCATGGGACAATCATTGGGAACTACATGTTTGAAATAGATCCAATCAACGGCACCTCTTACTAATTGAGAGACGTGCTAATTTCATTCAATATTTACTTCACCAAACGGATTACTTGCATTGTGGTTTAATGAAAGGTTTTATGACTCATGGATTCAATTTTTGATTTGATGAACTCATAAACAAGAGGACTGAACATACAATTGGGTTAATTTTTTGGAACAATTTTGTCACGATCCAACCCCCGTGATTGGCACCCACACTAACTCCTAGTGGCCGAACCAATACGCCTAACCATCTACTCATTCAAGTCCATTTTTATTTAACAATTTAAATCAGTTCATAGCAGTTTAAACACAAGATTAATCAAAAGTAGTCATGCCATAAACAATAATGTAAATGCAGAAATCCTAAGTATTACAACCCTAAAATTCGAAAGTCACCGTATAAGGACTCTAATCCAAAACATGTCTAAGGACTTTATACTTTCTGAAATAAATAAACATCAATTTCTAGAATGGAAATAGACATTAGATAAGGAAGATCTTCGGGCGGCTTGGGATGGATAGAAGCTCACCCTCAATCTGTCAGCAAATGGCCTCAACGCTAAATGTGAGGACCAGTAGCAGTCTCTGGATCACAATCTGCATTCAAAAGAATGCAACAAGGTAGTATCAGCACAAACACTATGTACCGGTAGATAGCATAGGCAGACTTAGATTAGTATCATGCATGAATCATAAAATCAATAAAATAGACAAGCCAGTCAATAACACAAAAGCAGATACCCAACACCAAGTAAATCAATGATATTAACAATCAAGTCAACCAAAGATATTAACAATCAAATCAACGAAAATAAGCAATGGAATAAACCTCCCAACAACAACCTTACTTACTCAGCCACTGATCACTCAAGTACATACATGCTAATTGGTGTCTTTGCCCAACAACCATGACCTGCAGGGGACCCATGGTGTCCATGTACCACTCGTTCCAGAACGAACCTCAGACTATGAGTCTATAATAGGCCACATGTTACACATCGGAAAAAAAATTCATGTCGTTGCACAGTAAATAGACTAACACAGGTTGAGGCGTATACGATGTCCCTACAAGTAAGAAGTAGTGCTTAACGATTTTAATTAAGATTGCAAAGATGTTTGGGGCAAGAGAAGAAAGTTCGTTGAAGAATGTCAAGCATAAGTCGTGTTTTGGAAAAAGGGTTTGCAAAGTACCGAGCTAATGTTGATTTAATAATGTCTTAAGGAAAAGTTATAAAGCTCCTTAGATTGCTAATGAGGTTGTTAAACAAGTGCTAAAAAGGTTCCATAAGGATTGGAGATCAAACAGAGCGACGAGGACAAGATCGGAGGAAAGGTGGATTATACGACCATTTATACGGTCCGTATAATGGTTCGTATAACCGTTACAGTGAAGGTCCATCACTGATGGAGTTATACGGTCACTTATACGGACCGTATAATGGTTACAGACAGAATGATTTTGGGCAGTTTCACGGTCACTTATACGGACCGTATAAGTTTATACGCACCGAATAAGTGTCCGTATAATACCCGACGGCTAAATAATTTTCATGTATAAATACATGTTCCTACTCTTATTTTCTCATTCTCTCCACTTCTTTATTTCTCTCAAGACTTCTAGAGGGTTCTACATATTTCATCAACACAAATTCAAGACAAATCAAAGATCAACTTCGTCAAACCAAGGGAATCAAGTATAAGGAATCTCTTTAGGGTTCATAGAAGTCAAGAATTTCTTTTTTTTTGGTAAATAAAGGAATTTTATTCAAACCAAATTGGGCATTACACAGCCAAACAGGGCCGACCTCCTGTTTCTCAAAATTAAAAGCAAGACTCTACTTATACAAAGGATCCTAACTACATACTAAGCATATCTAAGCATATCGAACCACTAAAAAAATAGAACAAATATGTCAAACTACATACTAAGCATATCTGACCTCAGAACTAACCCATAATTTTGACCGGTACCCATGAACCGGCCTCCAAAGAGCATCGCAAGAGAATAGGCACTGCCAAGGATTATTGAGAGCCGCGCCTCTTGTTGCCATTTCCTGTTGTGCTGCCCTTTGATATGTATGTGGATGGCTATCTCTCTGCAGATTCTATCAGCGTGAAAGTAGCCATTTTGGAACCTCAAAAGGTTCCTTTCCCTCCAGATAGTAGCCACCAACATAGCGAAAATAACACTGATTATCGCACCTTTCCCGGTCCTTCGTTTTGCCCATGTACACACCAATTCACCTCCTCTTGCCAAGTGCCAATTGTCCTCTGAATACCTACCCAGTGGAGCATTCTTATCCACAAACCTCTAGTGATGGTGCAGTTGAAGAGTAGGTGGTCCATAGTTTCCTCAGCTGAGTCACAAAACACACATGAAGGTGGAACTTGTATGCCAAACTTAAGCAGCCTATCCACTGTCGCAAGTCTTCCCATGATAGCTAGCCACAATGTGAATTTGTGTCTAGGATGAACTGAAGGATGTAGGGACAGACTTTTCCAAGGGACTCGAGGATAGCATGGTAGCAAAGCAAGATACATTTGCTTGATGGAAAATTTTTGAGCATGAACCATTGACTGAAGTCTTGTAATCAGGTCCCCTTGTAGTGTAGGTGCTTGTAGAATATACCTAGAAGTCAAGAATTTCTTTGAAAGAGGAACTAGAGTTTTCTTCAAGTGGAGAATTTCTATCCAAAACCTATTTCTACACAATCAAAGGTAAGTTTTATGATCATTTCATGTTATTTGGAATATTGAGGGGTTGAAAGACTTGGATTATGAAAGAAGGTAGAATATAGAGCTTAAATGTGGAAGTGAGGGTGTTCTTGAATACTAGTGTGACATGAACCATAATTCTTGAGACGTTATGAGTATAATCTTGTTATAGATGATATTAAGAATATTGGAGAAACATTATATGAGGATGAATGTGGCGTTATATTGTGGCTATGGTTATGAATGACTTTGAGGGGAATTTTGAGAATGGAATAATGTCGAATTTGCCAAGTTATGGATTATGATATTATGAATGTTATTATTGATATTTGGGAGTTGTTATATAATATGGAGGAAGTTGTAGAAATAAAGGAAATGCTGCCCAATTTTCGTTATCTTAAGCTTAAGTACGTTTCCGATTATCTAATCTTAGCACGAATTCCTTTGAATGTAGAATTACAAACTTGGAAGGAAGTGTTTACTTGGCAAGTAAAAAGGCAAAAAGGTATGTAAGGCTAGTCCCTTCTTTTCCAAGGCATGATTCCTATGATATGACATCCTTTATCTTTCCATGACTTTCTTACATTCCGGAAAATATGAGTCAATGTTTATAAAGGGCTTCTTATGAGATAAAGAAAGGAGATATGTCATGAGTATGATAATGATGATGATGAGTCTAAGCCTAAAGATCCTAAGGCTTATGATATGATATTTCCATGATGCTAATGATCCTTATGCGATTCTTTGATGTTATTCATTATTGCTAGACCCACCTTATGATGCTAGTTCCTTCAAGGTGAGGTATGATGATTATGATTAATCCATAATAGAATCGGGGGTTCTCAACCTTACGTCACCCCGATAGAGTTGTAGTATTTAATTGATTTCTTATGCATGCTTCCTGTTAAGTATATGATGATGAGGTTACACCGTGCCTAGATGGCCGGACATGTCACCGCAAAGGCGGGTTGCATACGTTTACACCATGCCTAGAGGGCCGGACATGCCACCGCAAAGGCGGGTTGCATACCATTCCACCGTTCCTAGATGGTCGGACATGTCACCGCTAATGCAGGCTGCTTACGATTCCACCGTGCCTAGATGGCCGGACATGTCACTGCTAATGCGGGCTGCTTATGATTACTTCGTGCCTCGAAGGCCAGACACGACACCACTAGTGGGCGGCATACGATGGTTACCCGAACGCGGGTTAACGATGATGGTATATGTGATATATGTAACATGTGTTTTCATTTAAAGGCTAAGCAGGTTGTATCTTCACCCCATGCTCCATTATTTCTCTATTATGTTAGTATTATTCATGCCTTACATACTCAGTACAATGTTCGTACTGACGTCCTTTCTTTTTGGATGCTGTGTTCATGCCCACAGGTAGACAGGGAGGTGGCCCAAATTCATAGGAGTTCACCAGCAGATTTTCAGGAGCACTCCATTATTCCGGAGGTGCCATTTTGATTCATTATTTTGTGTATATATTTGGGCACGGTAGAATCCTATCCCGTCCTTATGTCTAGTACTCCAGTTGAACCTCATAGATATGTACGTGTGGGTAGTTGATGTCCCATGATGATCACATTGTACTTTTGTATACCATTTTTGCAGCCGTGGGGGCTTATGTATATAGACTTATGTTGCTTTGGAGATTATATATATGTTCAGGTTGATTCGTGCCTATTATAGAAATGGCTCTAGCACGATCAGAAAATAGTAACCGAGAACAACCCGTGAGAGCTAACCGAAATCTTGGGGGCGCGAATACAAGTAATGGAAATGATGTTGGACATCCAGCACTACCTTAAGCACCGCCTGCTCCGGCTGTCCCTGTTGCAGCTGTACCTGAGATTGGTACTATGCTAACAGCTATTCAAATGTTGACTCCATTAGTTATGGCTCAGAAGTAGCGTGGAGGTGTGGGACCTCATGGTGGAGGCAGAATTAAGCAATTCCTAGACTTAAAGTCACTAGAGTTCTTTGGGTCACACGAGGTGGATTACCCCCAGCTCTTTTTAGATGAGACCTTCAAGGCATTGAGGGCAATGGATGCCTAGGATTCCGAAGCTGTGAGACTCGCTTCTTATCAGTTGAAGGATGTTGCTCACGCATGATTTCAGATGTGGTAATCTGAGAGGGGTTGTTATGTCCCGTATCTTACATTGGGACATTATAAAGCTAAGTGCGACAAGTTAAAGACAAAACTGTTTTAGGGTTCCCGGTAAGGGTTTTCACCTCCCGATTTCGTTTTTATGCTCAAGTTGCCTATAGATTTCGTTTGGTATAAGAACATTATTGGAGAATAAGGATTAATTGACCAAGATTGGATGACTAAGTGAGATTAAGAACTTAATTACACCATTAGTGAAGCCTAAGTGGCCGTGTGGGCCCCACTTGTGAATTGGCCAACTCCTATTGGCTAAAAGCTTGGGTGGGACACATGTCCACTTTATGGACTGCATATATAAGGAGGATTGCTTATTCATAGTTCAATTAGACTTCCATTTCAACATTACAAAGTTAGAGAAAGTATAGTGATAGAGAGGGAAGCTCTCGGCTACAAGCTGGCCGAGAGTGAGGTGCTCCAAATTGATCCAAAAAAATTAGTTTTCCAAGCAAATTAACTCCTCATCAGGTGTATAAGAACGTGTAGTAGTTGTTGGGAAGAGACAAGGAGGTGTAGCATTTAATAGAGTTGAAGATTCGTCCAAGGTTGGAGGACAAGTTGTAAGGTAAGAATGATTATTGTTCTTGTGTTGTATGATGATTTGAATGTATAATTCATGTATGTTGTGGTTGGATTGTTGTTGTGGTTGGACTTGAGGGTGAGCCGTGAGCTTGGTGAAGCCATGATTGGTTTTCATGTTGCATGTATTGTTGGTAAAATAAATGTGTGTCAACATATGTAATTGAACAAAGATTGTAGAAGTGGGTTTATGATGTGCATGTTAGAATTGGGCTATTTTCTTAAAGTTTAAATGAGCCGTGTGTTGTAGACTTTAATGGAATTATGTTTAGTCTTCTTGTACATGTATTGGAAGTGGATTGAAGGTGTTGCAGTATGGAGAAATGAGTGAAAATCATGAAGTTGTAGGAATGGCATTGAAGCCGTGTAAGGGGACTGTTTTAGGGGAGTTTATGGACTGTTTTGTGCCAAGTTTTGATTGTTGTTGTTAGGGACATTGTGGTATATTGTATGCCTTGTGTATATGTGAATTTAGGGGAAAAAGGAACGATTTATGTGGAAGTATAAAAACAGTCCAAACCGTGGACTGTTTTGGTAAAAAGAAGGAATTAACTTGTCTTGAATGTTAATTTGATTGTTGTGATTTCTATAAATAGGAGTAGGGATATTATATGGTTAAAAATTTGGAGTTCAAGTTGTTGTGGGCTGTTGTAGGAGTTAAGATGTTGCTAATATGAATTCTTGTGATTATACGAACATTGTTGCTAAACATCTTGTTGTTGGTTGGATGAAGTTGGAAGCCGCGAGTTATATAGTATGTTGGTCGGACTGTTTTTGAGTAATGTACGGGCTGTCCGGAATTCCCTCGTAACCTAATCGTAGTTTTGATATATCGTTATAGGATAAGGTACTCTTTGGGCAGCAAGTACAAGTTATATACGACTAAACGCTAAAGGTACGTAAAGTCTATTCCTTCTTTCTTTTGGCATGTCCTAGACGTAAGTGTGAAAGGATATGAACCTTGGGGTAAATTCTATTCTCTAGTTCCATGCATGACTTATGATTCTATATTCCTTTATTGCTATTGTCACGAGTCTACTACAGGATTGACTAATGAGTGATGTATAGAAGTTCCTACTCTTAGAAAGAATGGCATGAATAGAAGCATACTCGACTTTCAAAAACTACATCATGGAAATTGACACATGTACATGAAAGTTGAAACGTCCCTTGCTATGACTTGTGATGAAAGTTGGAAAGAATTGAATATGATTATTACTCCAATACTTTAGAGCTGGTTAGTTACTTATTTATCGAGTCTCAAAAGATAAATTGCATTTATGTGGTTGCTTATTATTCGCGCATGCTTACTATATTATTCACCGAGTCCCTCATTAGAGGGCCGGGACACGTTCTATGATGTGCATATGTATTATGGAGTGTGATCAGTTGGCATCAGAGCCGGTGGTGGGGCAAACCCAATGGTGGGGCAAACCCAGTGGTGGGGCAAACCCAATGATGAGGCAAAATTCCACATTGGTTTAGGCCAATTGGTTTAGGCCAATCCCACATTGGTTTAGGCGAATCCCACATCGGTTAATGTCATCTCATATGGTAAGTTATGATATTATGATGTGTTACGATATGAACATGATGATTATTCGCTTATGTCACTCAGTTCCATTGTGGGCCAGATATGATACATGACATTGTCATGCATGATTTGTATTTCAGGAGTAAGTATTTTGGCATTCTGATTATTATATTTGTCTTCTGTACCTCTGATGTAGGATTTGTGTTTTAGATGCAAGCATTTTGGTATTCTGGTTATTATGCCCACTTTCGTACTCCTTACTTCGGTTATGACCTCGTTTTACGTTTGCCATGCTTTACATGCTCGGTACATATTAAAATCGACCCCTTTCTTCGGGGGGTGCGTTTCATGCCCGCAGGTACAGACACTCGTTTCGGAGATCCGCCAGCGTAGGATATCTACTCAGCTATTTCGGAGTGCTCCTTTGTTCGGAGCCTAGCGTCGTGGTATAGCCTTTTGATATGTATATATGTTGTTGTTCAGGGTACGGTGGGGCCCTGTCCCGTCATATGATGTCGTTGTCACTCTTAGAGGTCTGTGGTCACATGTGTGGGTCCGTGTGTAGTTGATGTTTCGTTGTGTGGACATGACTTGTGTTTGGGGCATACCCATTTGTAGTGGCAGCCTTGCCGGCTTGCGTAGATATATGTTTATTATGGCAGCTGTGTACGAAGGTAGCCTTCTCGGCTTATGTTTTGTTGGGACGTTCCCCTATACATATATATATATATATATATGACAGCCTTGCTGGCTTTTGTGTGATATTAACTGTTAAGGGTTGTAACGCTTCGGGAGATAGGTAGCTTTGATATGCATACGTCTTGTCTTTATACTTATATCAGTTCGTTCATGCTAGTAGTGTATGACTATAGATAACAGGTGTATACGAGTGTCCAGCTCGGGCACTAGTCACGGTCTACGGGGTTGGGTCGTGACAAAAGTGGTATCAGAGCGGTTCATCCTCGGAGTGTCCACAGACCGTGTCTAGTAGAGTCTTGTTTATCGATGTGTTGTGCACCACATTTATAAACAGGAAGCTACAGGACATTTAGGATATCATCTTTCCTTCTTGTTCTAGATCGTGCGATAGAGCTGTATTATTAGGATAATTCCTTCCTAACGGATTGTTATGTTTACAGCGATGCCTCCGAAGAAGGCGGGAGATGAAGAGGCAAGGCAATGCGGGGAGGGTGCGGAGGACCACTAGGGCCTATGCTCAACGTACCCTCGAGGTTAGACTCCGGCTCCGAGCTCCGCTACACCACCATTAGCGGAGGACCCCCAGCTATTCTATCGGGGATTGATCCACCACCTCGGAGGACCCGAGCCTCCGATCCTCAATTGAGGAGAGGTTTGAGCTATGAGGGACCCCACAGATTAGTGTCGGGCGGAGCTCTATGACACGGACCGGAGGTTATTATGCGTACGTACACGATAGTTCGAGGGTTCGAGATTTCTTGTCATGTAACCCCCCGAGTTCTATGGGTCAAGGAGCAGGATCCACGAGGATTTTGTAGACGGATGTTGCGCACGTTGAGGGTAATTAGAGCTATTCGAAACCGAGCCCCTTGGATCCCGGCTTCGTATCGATTGCGTGATATGGATGAGCTGCGGTATGAGATTCCTCGGAATTGTCTAGAGGGAGAGGATGACGTGTGGGACGAGTTCGTGGAAGCCTTTTTGGGCCATTAGCCCACGGAGATAAGACGAGCTAGAGATTCGCTCGAGAACGGGGATGGCGGTGTACGAGATTGTAGTCTCGAGTTTGACTCGCCGGCTTGGTACGGATTTGTTCGACATGTATGTGTATCGTTACGTGACGTATGGTTGTTATTTAATTGCGGTGTATGGCAAAATTTAAGGCATGGACATCGTTCGAGTGCAATCGTAAGTCATGGCGATCAAGAGGGCGTGTTCGATCATGATAGGGGTCGGATAAGAGAGTTAGAGAACGGAAGGCGGTCGTGTCCATAGATGGTAGAAAGAGAACACGGAGGGTCCGAGAAGGGAAGTTTGATAGTAATTGTGTCCAAGCTCCATGACTTCGGGGTTTTGAAGGGATCTATTAAGGCCACCTTACTCCGGTGGTTGTGTCGGAAGGTCATGCGGTGTGGTGGATCGTGATTATACTTGTTTCTCTTGCAACCGTCAAGGCCATGTTTGAGGGAGTGTCGATTTGGGGAGCAAAGGAAATTTTATTGGGTGGCCTCCGGTTTATCCTCTTCGGAAATGCGCCCTCATAAGGTATTTCGACACCGGCGGCGTAAGAGGCAAAAAAGGAAAACGTAGAGTAATCTTTCGGAAGTCCTTCAAACCGCATATATGCTTTAGCATTGGGCCTTATCGAGTTATCCGAGAGCGTCGCCAAATGTTTTTCTAGGTATATTATCGATTTTCTCCCGGAATGCGTTATAATGAACTGCGAGTCGACAAACGAAAGAATTATAGAAAGGGCATAATTTAGGAGTGTCTTGAGGAGGTATTGGGAGTTCAGGATCAGTTCAACATTCGAGGACGAATGTCCTGAAGGGGGGAAGGATGTTATGTCCCGTATCTTACATTGGGACATTATAAAGCTAAGTGCGACAAGTTAAAGACAAAACTGTTTTAGGGTTCCCGGTAAGGGTTTTCACCTCCCAATTTCGTTTTTATGCTCAAGTTGCCTATAGATTTCGTTTGGTATAAGAACATTATTGGAGAATAAGGATTAATTGACCAAGATTGGATTACTAAGTGAGATTAAGAACTTAATTCACCATTAGTGAAGCCTAAGTGGCCGTGTGGGCCCCACTTGTGAATTGGCCAACTCCTATTGGCTAACAGCTTGGGTGGGACACATGTCCAAATTATGGAGTGCATTATATAAGGAAATTCTGATTCATAGTTCAATTAGACAATTCATTTCAACATTACAAAGTTAAGAACATAGTGAGAGAGAGAGGAAACTCTCGGCTACAGAGCTAGCCGAGAGTGAGGGCTCCAAATTGATCCAAAAAATTAGTTTTCCAAGCAAATTAACTCCTCATGAAGTGTATAAGAACGTGTATCATCCAGTTGATTGGGAAGAGACAAGTGTTAAAATTCAAGAAGAGTGAAGATTCGGCCAAGGTTGGAGGACAAGTTGTAAGGTAAGAATGATCATTTTCTTGTGTTGTATGATGATTTGAATGTATAATTCATGCATGTTGTTGTTGGATTGATGTTGTGGTTGAACTCAAGGGTGAGCCGTGAGCTTGGTGAAGCCATGATTGGTTTTCATGTTGCATGTATTGTTGGTAAAATAAATGTGTGTCAACATATGTAATTGAACAAAGATTGTAGAAGTGGGTTTATGATGTGCATGTTAGAATTGGGTTGTTTTCTTAAAGTTTAAATGAGCCGTGTGTTGTAGACTTTAATGGAATCATGTTTAGTCTTCTTGTACATGTATTGGAAGTGGATTGAAGGTGTTTTAGTATGGATAAATGAGTGAAAATCATGAAGTTGTAGGAATGGCATTGAAGCCGTGTAAGGGGACTGTTTTAGGGGAGTTTATGGACTGTTTTGTGCCAAGTTTTGATTGTTGTTGTTATGGACATTG
Organism: Lycium ferocissimum; assembly: GCF_029784015.1. Lineage (NCBI taxonomy): Eukaryota > Viridiplantae > Streptophyta > Magnoliopsida > Solanales > Solanaceae > Lycium > Lycium ferocissimum. The sequence continues at coordinate 18,932,033 of NC_081348.1, forward strand.
TGGTATATTGTATGCCTTGTGTATATGTGAATTTAGGGGAAAAAGGAACGATTTATGTGGAAGTATAGAAGCAGTCCAAACCGTGGACTGTTTTGGTAAAAAGAAGGAATTAACTTGTCTTGAATGTTAATTTGATTGTTGTGATTTCTATAAATAGGAGTAGGGATATTATATGGTTAAAAATTTGGAGTTCAAGTTGTTGTGGGCTGTTGTAGGAGTTAAGATGTTGCTAATATGAATTCTTGTGATTATACGAACATTGTTGCTAAACATCTTGTTGTTGGTTGGATGAAGTTGGAAGCTGCGAGTTATATAGTATGTTGGTCGGACTGTTTTTGAGTAATGTACGGGCTGTCCGGAATTCCCTCGTAACCTAATCGTAGTTTTGATATATCGTTATAGGATAAGGTACTCTTTTGGGCAGCAAGTACAAGCTATAATACGACTAAACGCTAAAGGTACGTAAAGCCTATTCCTTCTTTCTTTTTGGCATCTCCTAGACGTAAGTGTGAAATGATATGAACATTGGGGTAAATTCTATTCTCTAGTTCCATGCATGACTTATGATTCTATATTCCTTTATTGCTATTGTCACGAGTCTACTACAGGATTGACTAATGAATGATGTATAGAAGTTCCTACTCTTAAAAAGAATGGCATGAATAGAAGCATACTCGACTTTCAAAAACTACATCATGGAAATTGACACATGTACATGAAAGTTCGAAACGTCCTTGCTATGACTTGTGATGAAAGTTGGAAAGAATTGAATATGATTATTACTCCAATACTTTAGAGCTGGTTAGTTACTTATTTATCGAGTCTCAAAAGATAAATTGCATTTATGTGGTTGCTTATTATTTCGCGCATGCTTACTATATTATTCACCGAGTCCCTCATTAGAGGGCCGGGACACGTTCTATGATGTGCATATGTATTATGGAGTGTGATCAGTTGGCATCAGAGCCGGTGGTGGGGCAAACCCAATGGTGGGGCAAACCCAGTGGTGGGGCAAACCCAATGGTGGGGCAAAAATGATTCCATATTGGTTTAGGCCAATCCCACATTGGTTTAGGCCAATCCCACTTCGGTTTAGGCCAATCCCACATTGGTTTAGGCGAATCCCACATCGGTTAATGTCATCTCATATGGTAAGTTATGATATTATGATGTGTTACGATATGAACATGATGATTATTCGCTTATGTCACTCGGTTCCATTGTGGGAATAGATATGATACATGACATTGATATGCATGATTTGTATTTCAGGAGTAAGTATTTTGGCATTCTGATTATTATATTTGTCTTCTGTACCTCTGATGTAGGATTTGTGTTTTAGATGCAAGCATTTTGGTATTCTGGTTATTATGCCCACTTTCTGTACTCCTTACTTCGGTTATGACCTCGTTTTCTGTTTGCCATGCTTTACATGCTCAGTACATATTCCGTACTGACCCCCTTTCTTCGGGGGGGCTGCGTTTCATGCCCGCAGGTACAGACACTCGTTTCGGAGATCCGCCAGCCTAGGATATCTACTCAGCTATTTCGGAGTGCTCCTTTGTTCCGGAGCCTAGCGTCGTGGTATAGCCTTTTTGATATGTATATATGCTGTTGTTCAGGGTACGGCGGGGCCCTGTCCCGTCATATGATGTCGTTGTCACTCTTAGAGGTCTGTGGTCACATGTGTGGGTCTGTGTGTAGTTGATGTTTTGTTGTGTGGACATGACTTGTGTTTGGGGCATACCCATTTGTAGTGGTAGCCTTGCCGCTTGCGTAGATATATGTTTATTATGGCGACTATGTACGAAGGTAGCCTTCTCGGCTTATGTTTTGTTGGGACGTTCCCTATACATATATATATATATATATATATGACGGCCTTGCCGGCTTTTGTGCGATATTAACTCGTTAAAGGTTGTAACCTTCGGGAGATGGGTAGCTTTGATATGCATACGTCTTGTCTCTATACTTATATCGTTCGTTCATGCTAGTAGTGTATGACTATAGATAACAGGTGTATACGAGTGTCCAGCTCGGGCACTAGTCACGGTCTCTGGGGGTTGGGTCGTGACAGGGGTGATGGTGCTTTAGCTCAAACGTGGGTTGAATTTGAAGAGGCGTTCATGGAAAGGTTCTTGTCTAATGAAATTTTTTTTGCTACGGCTACGAAGTTCGAAAAGCTGGAACAGGGTAACAAGTCGGTTCATGAGTATACTTTGGAGTTCACCCATTTGTCAAATTACGCGTTATACATGATTCCGACTGAAAAGCATAAGTTGACTCATTTTGTTAAAGGCTTGGTACCACGTACCAAGTCTGTATGTGCTGTTGTTGCTATGTCTCTTACTTGTACTTTCTCATCCCCGGGAAGTAGTCGTCCGCCAATGTGGGAAGAACGTATCATCATAATTGTGGGATTAGAGGCCACATTAAGAGGGAATGCAGAAAGTTGCTACATGAGATGGCATCTACGAATAACCAAAAGAATGATTCGCCAGCTTGTGCATCGCACTAAATATCCACCTACTGGTAATACTAACAATAATAATCAGAATGCTCGTAATAATGGCAAAGGAAAGGAAGCTACTAGCAATTATGGTGGAGGGACAACTCGACTTTATGGGCTGACTCGTAGGGAGGTAGCTGAGGCTTCTGACATTGTGATTACAGGTATCTTTACCATATGTTCTTAAGATTCTTATTCATTGATTGACCCGGGTTCAAATTTATCCTATGTGACGCCTTATTTGCTCTTGATATGGGTATGAAACCCAAATATTAATGGAACCCTTTGCTGTTGATACACCTTTTGGTGTTTCGGTTATTGCTTCTAGAGCGTATAGAAATTGTATTGTTGTGATTAAAGGTCGTGAGACCGTGGCTGATTTGTACGAACTTGAGATGGTGGATTTTGATGTAATTATGGGGATGGACTGGTTGTCCGCATGTTATACTAATGTGGATTGTCGCCATAAGTTAGTTCGTTTTGCATTTCCCGATGAGCCTGTTACAGTGTGGGAGGGTGAAATTTCTAAGCCAAGGGGTAGATTTATTTCCTATCTTAAAGCTCATAAAATGATTGCTAAGGGGTGTATTTACCATTTGGTGGCTGTTAATGACACAAAAGCCCTAGTACCCGAATTTGCATCTGTTCCCATAGTTAGTGATTATCCCAAAGTGTTTTCGAAGATCTTCCTAGTATTCCTCCTGATAGAGTTATTGATTTTGGGATTGATGTTATTCCTGACACCCAACCTATTTCTATCTCTCCTTATCATATAGCTCCAGCAGAGCTAAGGGAATGAAAGAATCAGTTAAAGGACTTATTGGATAACGACTTCATCCGACCAAGTTCCTCACCTTGGGGTGCTCCAGTATTGTTTGTTAGGAAAAAGGATGGTTCACTTAGGATGTGTGTTGACTACCGTAAGCTTAATAAAGTGACCATTAAGAATAAGTATCCCTTGCCTAGGATAGATGATTTGTTTGACCAACTTCAGGGTGCTAAGTTCTTCTCAAAGATGGACCTGAGGTCTGGATATCATCAATTGAAGATAAAGGAGAAGGATATCCCGAAAACTGCTTTCCGTACTCGATATGGGCACTTTGAGTTCCTAGTCATATCCTCTGGGTTGACTAATGCACTTGCGGCATTTATGGATTTGATGAATCGTATGTTTAAGCCTTATCTAGACCACTTCATTATTGTGTTTATTGATGACATTTTGGTGCACTCTAAGAATCGTGAGGATCATGCTAATCATTTGAGGATAACTTTGACAACACTTGAGGAGAATGAGCTTTATGCAAAATTCCAAAATTCTCTAAGTGTGAATTATGGCTTGAGTCTGTGTCTTTCTTAGGTCATGTGGTGACTGGTGACGGCATTAAAGTAGACCCTTAGAAAATTTCTACGGTGAAGGATTGTCCTAGACCCACTAGTGTGAATGAAATTCGTAGCTTCTTGGGTTTGGCAAATTATTACCGAAAGTTTGTGGAAGGCTTTTCATTAACAGCCTCTCCATTGACTAAATTGACACAAAAGACTGCTAAGTTTCAGTGGTGCGAAGCTTGTGAAAAGAGTTTCTAAGAGCTTAAGACAAGGTTAACTTCGGCTCCTATTTTGACTTTACCTTCTGGGTCTGGTGGATATGTGGTGTATTGTGATGCTTCCAAAATTGGTTTAGGTTGTGTAGTAATGTAGAGCGGTAAGGTGATTACTTATGCTTCGTGATAGTTGAAGAAGCATAAGAAGAATTACCTGACTAATGACTTAGAGTTGGCTGCCGTAGTTTTTGCCTTAAAACTTTGGCGTTTTTATTTGTATGGTGAGCATTGCAGTGTTTTTACTGACCATAAAAGCTTGCAATATATCTTTAAGCAGTGAGAGTTGAATGTCAGACAAAGGAGGTGGTTGGAGTTGTTAAAAGGTTATGACTTGAACATTTTGTATCATTCTGGTAAGGCTAATGAGGTTGCAGATGCTTTGAGTATAAAATCTATGGGCACGTTAGCTTATTTAAGTGCACATGACATGCCCATGGGGAAGAAAATTCTAAGACTTGCTAGTCTTAGGGTTAGACTTGACGAAACTGAAGATGGAGAGTTAGTGGGAAAAACGCCATCACGGTCTGACATTGTGAAAAGGATTAAATCCAAGTAATATGATAATGAACTTTTGGCAAAGCTAAGAGATGGAGTTGAAAGGGGTGAGTACACTTCATTTACTGTTGGGACTGTTGATAGTGTTCTGCGGTTGCAAGGGAGATTGTGTGTTCCCGATGTTGATGGTCTTTGACAAGAGTTGATGATGGAAGCTCATAGTTCCAAGTATTCTGTTCATCCGGGATCCACCGAGATGTATAAGGATTTGAAACAACACTATTGGTGGAAGATCATGAAGGTTGATATTTCTAACTTTGTGGTTAAATGTTTGAATTTTCAACAGGTAAAGGCTGAACATCAAAGGCCTGGTGGCTTGGCTCAAAACATTGAGATTCCTCAATGGAAGTGAGAAATGATAAATATGGATTTTGTCGCGAGCTTACCTCGCACAAGGGCCAAGTTTGATTCAAATTGGGTGATCGTGGATAGACCTACGAAGTCTGCCCATTTTCTTCTGGTGAAAACGTCATATGCCACAGCAGAGTAAGCCAAGTTATATTTGAAGGAGATTGTTAGGTTGCACGGTGTTCCGGCATCCATCATATCTGACAGAGGTATGCAATTTACTGCTCATTTCTGGCAGACGTTTCAAGAAGGTTTGGGGACTAGAGTGAAATTGAGCGCTGCCTTTCATCCTCAAACTGACGGGCAGGTAGAGAGCACTATTCAAACTTTGGAGTATATGTTGCGTGCTTATGCAATCGATTTCAGAGGAAGTCGGGATGAACATCTACCTCTGGAGGAATTCGCTCATAACAATAGCTATCAAGCGAGTATTCGGATGTCTCCTTATAAGGCTCTTTATGAGAGGCGTTGTCGGTCTCTAATCGGTTGGTTTGAACCAACAGAAGTAGAGTTGTTGGGTCCCGACTCAGTTCATGAGGCGATTGAAAAAGTAAATCTTATTGTACAACGGCTGAAGACCGCTCAGAGTAGACAAAAGTCTTATACAGACATGAGGCGTAGGGATTTGGAATTTGCTGTTAGTGAGAAGGTTTTCTTGAAAGTGTCACCTGTGAAGGGGGTAATGCGTTTTTGCAAAAAGGGGAAGCTTAGTCCTCGCTATATTGGTCTTTATGAGATTACAAAAAGGTTTGGGAAGGTAGCTTACTAGTTGAGATTACCGGCTGAGATGTCCATGGTTCATCCGGTGTTTCACAATTCAATGTTAAGATTGTACAAACCTGATCCTTCCCATGTGTTGCACCATGAAGATATTAAAATTGATAAAGCTCTATCTTATGAAGAACAACCAGTTCAAATTTTAGATGGCCAAGTTAGAAGGTTGAGAACAAAGGATGTAGCGTCGGTTAAAGTGTTATAGCGAAACCATAATACTGAGGACGCTACTTGGGAAGAAGAGGAGGACATGCAGAAAAGATATCCTCACTTGCTCCCTATGGCAGGTATGAGCTAGCACTGTAATTATTCATAGATGAATCGTTGGGTTTGTTTGAAGCAACTTGTGGTTTAGTGAATCCTTTCTAGGTTATGATCCTTATTCGAGGATGGATGATCTTAAGGGGGGGGGGGGGGATAATGTAACACTCCGTAGATCCGAGATAAGTGTGGAAGTGTCTTGGAGGATTGGACTTCACTGTTTTGAGTTATCATAAAATATGGCCAGAGTTGCCCATATTTTGAAATATCGTCTGTATACCTTGGACGTATTCCACCCACTTTCCAAGGTTATGCACTGTTTTTATTATGATTAAATACGGCCCGTATTTTGAATACAGTCCGTATACCTTGGACGTATTTCACCTATTCCCTAAGACTACTCACTGTTTTTCATTATTGTTAAATACAACCATAGAATACGGCTCGTATTTTGAAATACCATCCGTATTTCACCAGCCGCCAGCTGTGTGTATAAATAGCAGGATTCAGTTAATTTTATGAATTATTCTCATTCTCATAAACCCTAAGGACGAAAATCTTTTCTCCACGTCTCCTAACATAAAGGTTAGAACATCTTTAACATTATTAATGAATCCTAGCTTTAAACCCTTGATTCTTAACATGGTTCTTGAATGAAAAACCTAGGGTTTGCAAGGTAATCCTTCTCAAGGTGATTCAAGCTAGGGTTTTGGGGTATTCTTCGTTATAAAAGTAAATTGTTGAATTACATAAGGCTTAATTAAGGTATGTCTCTCTTTCAAAAATCTTATTTTGGAATGTATGTCTTTTTCTCAAAGGTTCTTTATTGAATAAAAATGTTAACTTCTCATATTTTGAAACCCTAATTCATGTTTATATCATGGTTGGTGTGTACCCTATACATGTATACGTAACCCTAATTATTTTTCCCCTATAAAAGATGATCAATAATTATGGTTCATGGTTGGTAATGAGGTTTTCATGAGAAAATATGGCAATTGAACTTTGTTTAAAGAACTGGAAACATTTTTAACCTTAATGCTAATGGAAGGTGTGACTACATTGAGATAATTGTGATTTAGCTTCTTTGCTATAATTCAGCTTCAATGCTATGAATTTGATTGCTGTGTTTGGCCTACTAATCGGGAGGATAGGTAGCCACTATGGATCCTAGTGTGATAATGCCTAGCCATTCGGAAGGAAGAGTGGCCACTTCTAGGTCCACTGCCTGGGATGTGATTATGCCTAGCTATTCGGGAGGAAGGATAGACACCTTTGAATTTCATATTCCGGTATGGTGCGCTGTGACAAGGGAACCTCTACGGTCACCCTTTCGATGTGCTTGATTCTTAGGCCTATATTGGTATGTGTGATATTCTAATTTTCTGATGGAATTGTTGTTGTTAATTATGATCAATTGAAAGGCATATTTGAAGTTGTACCTTGACAAGAGGCCTTATAATCGGTTTTGATAATTCTTATTGAGACACACAAACAGAATAACTGTTCTTACATTGGTTTCACATGATTTTCAGGACTAATTTCTTTCTGTATTATTGTACTCTATTTTCTTATTAATTATTGTCCCTGAGGCACTCACTGAGTACTCAGGCATACCATTGTTGGTTTTGATGGTATATTAGATAACGGAGAAGAGCAGGCTCTTGATACTCAAGGCCTTTGGGAAGGACTTGCTATTACTGATGACTTGGTGAACCCACACGTTCATTCGTGGGACATCCTATTTATTTTTTTATTCATTTTATTAGTTTTTCGGGTTGCGTCCCATTGAGTCGAACTATTTTTCCTTTATCATAGAAACTCCTTAGTATACATTCTTGTGGGTAGTTGTTGAATTATTGATTAACTCTCGAGCACGTTATTGCGTTTGACTAAGTATTTGATTAATAAAGACTCCTGCTGATTTAATTCATATATTCATAATTTTTTACATTTATTTTATAAACTATTGGAGGCGACTACTGAACCTGGCGGGTTCAAGTATTGTTAGTGCATTTTTTAGGTTCTTCCGATGTAGTTCATGATATCGAATGTTGGTCACGTCTAAGGTTGGTTTTGGGGCATGACAAGCTTGGTATCAGAGCCTAGGTTTAGATACGTCCTAGGATTACTGTCAGTTTCTTTAGAGATATGTCTAGTGGAGTTTTCCTTGTGCAGCCTGATCACCTGCATGACCGAGAAACTCCCAGGACATTTATAGGTGTTTCCTATTCTTCTTGAATCTAGATTATGCTATAGATCTTGAAATCCTTTTAGGATCATTCTAATGCGTTCGTTAATTCGTGCCTATTACAGAAATGGCTCTAACATGGTAATCGAGCACAACCCGTCAGAGCTAACCGAAATCTTGGGGGCGCGAATACTAGCAACTGAAATGATATTGAAAATCCAGCACCACCTCAAGCACCGCTCGCCTCGTCGTCCCATTGCGGGTGTACCTGAGATTGGTACTATGCAAACGGCTATTCAAATGTTGACTACATTGGTTGCGGCTCAGCAGCAGCATGGAGGTGTGGGACCTCATGGTGGAGGCAGACTTAAGCAATTCCTAGACTTAAAGTCACCAGAGTTCTTTAGGTCACGCGAGGTGGATGACCCCCAGCACTTTTTAGATGAGACCTTCAAGGCATTGAGGGCAATGGATGCCCGTGATTGCCGCGAGACTCGCTTCTTATCAGTTGAAGGATGTTACTCACCCATGGTTTGAGATGTGGGACTCTGAGAGGGGTGACGCTGCTTTAGCTTTAACGTGGGTTGAATTTGAAAAGGTGTTCATGGAAAGGTTCTTGTCTGATGAAGAAAGATTTGCTATGGCTACAAAGTTCGAAAAGTTAGAACAGGGTGATAAGTCGGTTCATGAGTATATTTTGGAGTTCACCCGTTTGTCAAAGTATGCCTTATACATGATTCCGATTGAAAAGCATAAGTTGACTCATTTTGTCAAAAGCTTGATACCACGTATCAAGTCTGCATGTGCTGCTGTTGCTACGTCTCCTACTTGTACTTTCTCATCTCTTGTTGGGTTTGCTGAACAACAAGAGAGTTGGAAAAATGAGGAGAGGGTGGATCGAGATGTCGGCGGGTGGTTTCGGTGGTAATAACTATAAGAGAGGCGTAGTAAAGGGTATTTGCTTTAAGGCGGCACATATTCGAATGTCGGTGTGCCTTCGGTTCGAAGAATAATTGGAGTTCTCCCAGGGAAGTAGTGGTTCGCCAGTGTGGAAAGAACATATCTGTCATCATTGTGGGATTAGAGTCCATATTAAGAGGGAATGCAGAAAGTGGTTGCGTGAGATAGCTGCTATGAATAACCAAAAGAATGATTCGCCTGCTTGTGCATCTGCTAAAAATTCGCCTACTGGTAATGCTAACAATAATAATCAGAATGCTCATAATAATGGCAAAGAAAATCGCTAGCACTTTTGGTGGAGGGACAGCTCGACTTTACGGGTCGCTTGCTAAAGGGGAGGCACCGAGGCTTCGATGTTGTGGTTATAGGTATCCTTACCATCTTAAAGCTCTAAATGATGCTTATTCATTGAGGGTTCAAATTTATCCTATGTGATGCCTTATTTGGTTAATATGGGTATGAAAATGATACACCTTCCGGTGTTTTGGTTATTGCTTCTAGAGTGTATAGAAATTGTGTTATTGTGATTAAAGGTCGTGAGACCGTGGGTCGATTTGTACGAACCGAGATGGTGGATTTTGATGTAATTATGGGGATGGGATGTATCCGCTAATGTGGATTATGGCCATAAGTTAGTTCGTTTCGCCTTTCCCGATGAGTCTGTTACTGTGTGGGAGGGTGAAATTGCTAAGCCAAGGGGTAGATTTATTTCCTATCTTAAAGCTTATAAAATGATTGCTAAGGGGTGTATTTGTTCCCGTTAATGACACAAAAGCCCTAGTACCCGAATTTGCATATGTTCACATAGTTAGTAATTATCCCAAAGTGTTTCCCGAAGATCTTCCTAGGATTCCTCTTTATCGTATGGCTCTAGCAGAGCTAAGGGAATTAAAGGATCAGTTAAGGACTTGTTGGATAAGGGCTTCATTCGACCAAGTTTCTCACCTTGGGGTGCTCCAGTATTGCTTGTTAGGAAGAAGGATGGTTCCCTTAGGATGTGTGTTGACTACCGTCAGCTTAATAAAGTGACCATTAAGAATAAGTATCCCTTGCCTAGGATAGATGATTTGTTTGACCAACTTTAGGGTGCTAAGTTCTTTTGGAAAATTGATCTGAGGTCTGGATATCATCAATTGAAGATAAAGGAGAGGGATATCCTGAAAATCGCTTTCCGTACTCGATATGGGCACTTTGAGTTCCTAGTCATGTCCTTTGGGTTGACTAATGTGCCTGTTGCATTTATGGATTTGATGAATCGTGTGTTTAAGCCCTATCTAGACCACTTCATTATTGTGTTTATTGATGACATTTTGGTGCACTTTAAGAATCGTATAGATCCTGCTAATCATTTGAGGATAACATTGACAACACTTGAGAAGGACGAGCATTATCCAAAATTCTCTAAGTGTGAATTATAGCTTGAGTCTGTGTCTTTCTTGGGTCATGTAGTGACTGGTGACGGCATTAAAGTAGACCCTCAGAGAATTTCAGCTGTGAAGGATTGGCCTAGGCCCACTAGTGCCATTGAAATTCGTAGCTTTTTGGGTTTGGCAAATTATTACCGAATGTTTGTGGAAGGCTTTTCATCAATAGACTCTCCATTGACTAAATTGACATAGAAGACTGCTAAATTTCAGTGGTCCTAAGCTTGTGAAAAGATTTTCCAAGAGCTTAAGACAAGGTTGACTTCGGCTCCTATTTTGACTTTACCTTCTGGGTCTGGTGGATATGTAGTGTATTGTGATGCTTCCAGAATTAGTTTAGGTTGTTTATTAATGCAGAACGGTAAGGTGATTGCTTATGCTACGCAACAGTTGAAGAAGCATGAGAAGAATTACCCGACTGATGACTTGGAGTTGGCTGTCGTGGTTTTTGCCTTAAAAATTTGGTGTCATTATTTGTATGGTGAGCATTGCGATGTTTTTACTGACCATAATAACTTGCAATATGTCTTCAAGCAGCGAGAGTTGAATCTCAGATAGAGGAGGTGGTTGGAGTTGTTAAAAGATTATGACTTGAACATTTTGTATCATCCTGGTAAGGCTAATGAGGTTGCAGATGCTTTGAGTATAAAATCTATGGGCACGTTGGCTTATTTAAGTGCACATGACATGCCCATGGGGAAGAAAATTCTAAGACTTGCTAGTCTTGGGGTCACACTTGATGAAACTGAAGATGGAAAGTTAGTGCGAATCACGCCATCACGGTCTGACATTATGGAAAGGATTAAATCTAAGCAATATGATGATTAAATTTTGGGAAAGCTGAGAGATGGAGTTGAAAGGGGTGAGTAAAATTCATTTACTCATTGGGACTGGCGATAGTGTTCAGCGGTTGCAAGGGAGATTGTGTGCTCCCGATGTTGATGGTCTTTGACAAGAATTGATGATGGAAGCTCATAGTTCCATGTATTCTGTTCATTCGGGATCCACCAAGATGTATAAGGATTTGAAACAACACTATTGGTGGACGAGCATGAAGGTTGATATTTCTAACTTTGTGGTTAATTGTTTGAATTTTCAACAGGTAAAGGCTGAACATCAAAGGCCTGGTGGCTTGGCTCAAAACATTGGGATTCTATAGTGAGAGATGATAAATATGGATTTTGTCGCAGGCTTACCTCGCATAAGGGCCAAGTTTTATTCGATTTGGGTGATCATGGATACACTCACAAAGTCTGCCCATTTTCTTCTGGTGAAGACGTTATGTGCCGCGACGGAGTACACCAAGTTATATTTGAAGGAGATTTTTAGGTTGCACGGTGTTCCGGCGTCCATCATATTTGACAGAGGTACGCAATTTACTGCTTATTTCTGGTAGACGTTTCAAGAAGGTTTGGGGACTAGAGTGAAATTGAGCACTGCTTTTTCATCCTCAAACTGACGGGCAGGCAGAGAGAACTATTCAAACTTTGGAGGATATGTTGAGTGCTTATGCAATCAATTTCGAAGGAAGTTGGGATGAACACCTACCTCTGGTCGAATTCGCTTACAACAATTGCTAGCAAGCGAGCTTCTGATGGCTCCTTATGAGGCCCTTTATGGGAGGCGTTGTCGGTCTCCAATTGGTTGGTTTGAAATAACAAAAGTAGAGTTGTTGGGTCCCGACTCAATTCATGATGCGATTGAAAAAGTAATCTTATTTTACAAGTGTCACCTATGAAGACCACTCGTTTTAGTAGAGATTTAAGTCTTATACGAGATACGAGGCGTAGGGATTTGGAATTTGCTGTTGGTGACAAGGTTTTCTTGAAAATGTCACCTATGAAGGGGGTAATGTGTTTTGGCAGAAAGGATATAGCGTCGGTTAAAATGTTGTCACGAAACCATAATACTGAGGAAGCTACTTGGGAAGCAGAGGAGGACATGAAGAAACGATATCCCCACTTGTTCCCTATGGCAGGTATGAGCTGGCGGCGTAATTATTCGTAGATGAATCGTTGGGTTTGTTTGAAGCAACTTGTGGTTTAGTGAATCCTTTCTAGGTTATAATCCTCTTTCGAGGACAAATGATCTTGGGGGGGGGGGGGGGGGGGGGGGAGGGATAATGTAACACTCCGTAGATCCGAGATAAGTGCGGAAGTGTCTTGGAGGATTAGACTTCACTGTTTTGCGTTATCCTAAAATACGGCCAGAGTTTACGGCCCGTATTTTGAAATACGGTCCGTATACCTTGGACGTATTCCACCCACTTTCCTAGGTTACGCACTGTTTTCATTATGATTAAATACGGCCATAGAATATGGCCCGTACTTTGAAGTACAATCCATATACCTTGGACGTATTTCACCTGTTCCATAAGACTGCTCACTGTTTTTCATTATTGTTAAATACGGCCACAGAGTACGGCCCGTATTGTGAAATAGGGTCCGTATTTTAGGCCGTATTTCACTAGCCGTTAGCTGTGTGTATAAATAGCGGGATTCAGTTAATTTTATGAATTAATCTCATTCTCGTAAACCCTAAGGATGAAAATCTTTTCTCCACGTCTCCTAACATAAAGGTAAGAACATCTTTAACATTATTAATCAATCCTAGCATTAAATCTATGATTCTTAACAAGGTTCTTGAATGAAAAACCTAGATTTTACAAGGTAATCCTTCTCAAGGTGATTCAAGCTAGGGTTTTGGGGTGTTCTTCCTTATAAAAGCAAGTTGTTGAATTACGTAAGGCTTAATTAAGGTATGTCTCTCTTTCAAAAATCTTATTTTGGAATGTATGTCATCTTCTCAAAGGTTTTTCATGGAATAAAAAGGTGAACTTCTCATATTTTGAAACCCTAATTCATGTTTATATCATGGTTGGTGTGTGTGAGGGGGCAAGCCCACATTAATCCTTAATTGTACTATACCCTATACATGTATACGTAGCCCTAATTATTTTTTCTCTATAATAGATAATCAATAATAATGGTTAATCGTTGCTAATGACGTTTTCATGAGAAACTATGACAATTGAAGTTTTTTTTAAAGAAGTGGAAACATTTTCAACCTTAATGCTAATGGATGGTGTGACGATATTGAGATAATTGTGATTTAGCTTCTATGCTATGAATTTGATTATTGTGTTTGGCCTAGCTACTAGGGAGGAAGGGTAGACACTATGGATCCTAGTGTGATAATGCCTAGCCATTCGGGAGGAAGAATGGCCACTTCCGGGTTCACTACCTGGGGTGTGATTATGCCTAACTATTCGGGAGGAAGGATAGCTGCCGTTGAATTTCATATTCCGGTGTAGTCTTATTTGTGACAAGGGAACCTCTACGGTCACCCCTTCGATGGGCTTGATTCTTAGGCTTGTATTGGCATGTGTGATTTTCTTATTTTCTCATGGAATTGTTGTTTTTAATTATGATCAATTGAAAGGCATATTTGAAGTTGTACCTTGACAAGAGGCCTTGCAATCGGTTTTGATAATTCTTATTGAGACAGACAAACTGAATAACTGTTCTTACATTGGTTTCACATGATTTTCAGGGCTGATTTCTCTATGTATTATTGTGCTCTATTTTCTTATTACTTATTGTCCCCAAGGCACTCACTAAGTATGAAGTACTCAGGCATACCATTATTATTTTTTATGGTATGTTAGGTAACGGAGAAGAGCAGGTTCTTGATACTCTGGGCGTTTAGGAAGGACTTGATGTTGCTGTTGACTTGGTGAACCCACACGTTCATTCGTGGGACACCCTATTTATTTGTTTATTCAGTTTATTAGTTTTTCGGGCTCCGTCTCGATGAGTCAAACTATTTTTCCTTTATCATAGAAACTTCATAGTATACATTCTTATGGGTCGTTGTTGAGTTATTGATAACTCTCGGGCACGTTATAACGTTTGACTAAGTATTGGATTAATAAAGACTTCCGCTGATTTAATTCATATATTAATGATTTGTTTACATTTATTTTATAAACTGTTGGAGGCAACTATTGAACCTGGCGGGTTCAAGTATTGTTAGTGCATCTTTTAGGTTCTTCTGATGTTGTTCATGACGTCGGATGCCGGTCATGTCTATGACGAGTTTTGGGGCGTGATAAGGTTGGTTTCAGAGCCTAGGTTTAGATACGTCCCAGATTCCGTCGTTGTCGTCCATGAGCCGTGTCTAGTGGAGTTTTTCTTGTGTAGCCTGATCACCTGCATGACCGAGAAACTCCCTGGACATTTATAGGTGTTTCCTATTCTTCTTGATTTTAGATTGTGCTGTAGAGCTTGAAATCCTTTTAGGATCATTCTAATGCATTCGTTAATTCGTGCCTATTACAGAAATGGCTCTAACACGATCCAAAAATGGTAACCGAGCACAACCCGTGAGAGCTAACCGAAATCTTGGGGGCGCGAATGCTGGTAATGGAAATGATGTTAGAAATCCAGCACCACCTCAAGCACCGCCCGTCGTCATTGTCCTCGTTCCGGCGTACTTGAGATTGGTACTATGCAAACGGCTATTCAAATTTTGACT
>NC_081348.1:18947291-18983030 GCF_029784015.1 Lycium ferocissimum
CATGGTACATCTTGGTTGCTCCTGGGTGAATAGAATAACGGGAGTAATGAACTTCTTCCAGAATCTGACGACGTAGTCCTGCAATATCTGGAACACATAGCCTGCCTCGGTACCTGAGAATCCCATCTGCCGAAATCTCAAATGGGGACTTTTCTTTCTGAGGAAGTGTATCTCTATAGTGACCCCATTGGGGATCTTCGTATTGTCACCTTTTAACTTCAGTGTCCAGGAATGAAACAGATGGATTATGAACAACTCCTGCATTGCCCGAGTCTATTAAGCGGACTCCTAAGTTAGCTAACTGGTGGAGCTCAGGGACTAATTCTTTCTTCTCCGGCTGAATGTCACATACACTGCCCATGGATTTGCGGCTAAGATCATCGGCCACCACATTTGCTTTTCCTAGATGATATAGTATACTCATATCATAGTCTTTCAATAACTCCAACCATTGCCTCTGCCGAAGTTTCAACTCCTTTTGCTTGAAAATATAATCGAGGCTCTTATGATCTATATAAATATCAACATGAATACCTGCCGTTAATTCAAGATCGTGGGTTGGGTAGTTCTTCTCATGTTTTCTCAACTGTCTGGAGGCATAGGCTATAACCTTCCCGTGCTGTATCAACGCACAGCCCAATCTGAAACCGGAGGCATCACAATAAATAACATAACCTTCTGACCCTTCTGGAAGCGTTAGGCCTAGGGCTGAAGTTAATCTATCTTTCAATCCCTGGAAACTGCGCTCACAAGCATCGGTCCATTGAAATTTTACTGATTTCTGAGTTAGCTTCGTTAATGGGGCCGAAATAGAAGAAAATCCTTCCACAAATCTTCTATAATAACCTGCTAAACCCAAAAAGCTATGGACCTCTATGGGTGTTGTAGGCCTCGGCCAAGTCTTCACAGCTTCAATTTTCTGAGTATCGACCCGAATGCCGTCAGCTGAGATAATATGGCCCAGAAAAGTTATAGAATTCAACCAGAATTCACATTTTGAAAATTTTGCATATAATTCTCCAGTCCGAAGAATTCCAAGGATAGTGCGTAGATCATCCGCATGCTCTGCTCCTGACCGAGAATATACCAGAATGTCATCAATGAACACGATTACAAATAGGTCTAGGAAAGGCCTAAACACATTGTTTATCAAATTCATGAATACTGCCGGAGCGTTAGTCAAGTCAAACGACATAACCCGAAATTGGTAATGGCCATATCTGGTTTTGAAAGCCGTTTTCGAAATATCTTTTTCTCTAACTCTCACTTGATGATACCCTGATCTCAGATCAATCTTGGAAAACCACTTGGAACCCTGTAATTGGTCAAACAAATCATTGATTCTCGGAAAAGGATATTTATTTATAATTTTGTCGTCACCATGTTCAACTGCCTATAGTCGATGCACATTCGCAAGGAGCCATCTTTCTTTCTTAGAAACAGGACAGGTGCTCCCTCATGGCGATGAACTGGGTCTAATAAATCCCTTCTCAAGAAAATCTTTCAGTTGTGCCTTGAGCTCTTTTAATTCTGCAGAAGCCATTCTATAAGGAGGAATAGATATAGGTTCGGTGTCCGGCAACACATCAATGGTAAAGTCAATTTCTTATTCCAGTGGAAGGCCTGGAAGTTCATCTGGAAATACATCCGGAAACTCATTCACTACCGGAACAGACTGTAGAGTCAGCGGCTTTGCTTCAGTGTCATGAACTCGGACTAAATGATAAATGTATCCCTTAGAAATCATCTTTCTCACCTTGAGATAGGAAATAAATCTGCCTTTTGGAGATGCGGTATTACCCTTCCATTCTAGGACTGGCTCTCTTGGGAATTGGAATCGAACCACTTTGGTTCTACAATCCACATTGGCATAACAGGAAGCTAACCAATCCATGCCCGTAATAACATCGAAATCTAACATTTCCAGCTCAATTAAATCAGCTACAGTGTGTCGACAACACACCATAATTACACAATTCTTATATACTTGGCTAGCTATCACGAGGTCACCAACCGAAGTAGACACTTCGGAAGGTTTGATCAGTTTGGGTTTCACTCCAATACGACCAGCAACATAAGGAGTAATATACGACAAGGTAGAACCCGAATCAATCAATGCATAAACATCATAAGAAGATACCGTCAATATACCTGTAACAACGTCAGGAGAGGACTCAAGATCCTGTCGTCCGGCCAATGCATAAATACGGGGCTGGGAGCCACCTGAACTGGATGCTACCTCTCTGCCTCTACCACGACCTACTGAAGCCAGGGGAGTCTGCCCTATGGCGCGCACGGACGAAGAAAAATCGGCTACTAATCCTGTGGGCTGAAACCCACCTCTACCGCGCATCGAGGGACAATCACGTATCATTTGCCCAGTCTGTCCGCAAGCATAACAAGCATCTGAGCCTTGGCGACACGGACCCGAATGTAACCTTCTGCACTGGCTGCATCGTGGGACCGGTGGTCTCCTATAACTAGGATCTCCTCTAAACTGGGAACCTGAAACCATCGAGCTCTGACCCTGTCCTGGATAAATGGGGCGATCAAATCTCCTGCCCGCAAATCAAGGAGGTGCACCAGTGGCCGACTAGCCTGAGTATCTAGAATATGGCTGCCTCTGACCCCCTCTATACTCGTTACTAGCACTAACAGATCTGGCCCTCTTACTCTGCCCTCTATCAACATTACGCTTATGTCGGTGCGGTCGCTGCTGCTCTTCTAAATTCTGGACATGGGCCTGTATGCGGGAAATGTCCATCCATTCCTGAAGCGAAGCTGTCAAACAATCTTTGAACAAATGTGGCCCTAAGCCGCTCACAAATCGATGTACTCTGTCTCCCATATCTAGCCAATGAATTAAAGTGAAGACTGTACTCCTTGGCACTCATATTCCCTTGCTTCAGATTAAAGAATTGATCAGCTCTAGCCCAACAAACCTCGGGTGGCAAATAATGATGTAGGAAAGCTTTCACAAACTCTTGCCAAACCAAGGGAGGTGCATTTTCCCCTCTTGAAGAAATCCAATTATTGTACCAAAGAACCGCAACATCACGAAGCCTATAGGATGCCAATTCTATGGACTCAGTATCAGAAGCATGGATGATCCTCAACGTCCTCAACATCTCATCTATAAGCCTTGCGGATCTTTATCCAACTTTGACCCGAAAAAATTTAGAGGATTCAAGCTCATAAAGTCTCGGGCTTTTGCACTAACCGCTCTATAACTTGGGCCCGTACTCTATGAGCCTGAGTGGTAACCAACTGAGTTAATAGCTGAATAACCAAGGTCATCTGTTGACCCGAAGCACCCAGTAAAGGAACTGGAGGCACTGGAGCTGGAACTGAGGTGCTTTTATGCTCCTCTAGAACAGGCGGAGTGTGAGAGGTATGAGATGGAGCCTTATTATGGGACTCAACCACCTCTATATGTACCTGTGGCTCTTGTTCAACCCATCTTCCTGTCGCAGTCTCGCCCTTCTGGGCGGCTGTAGCTTTTCTCTTTACCGGCATTGCTGAAATCATAACGCACAATTAAGGAAAAAGGAAAATCTTATAACATAGCTCTATCGCAAGATGTATGAAGGATAAAGACGATCATTATCCCTAAATGCCCCGCAGCCTCTTGTTTATAAGTGTGGCGCGCTTTTCACCCATAAACAAGACTCTACGTGACATGGCTCGTAGACACACCCTAGGATGGAATTGCTCTGATACCATTTTTGTCATGACCCAACTAGTAGGCCATGACGGGTACTCGGAGCTGGCTACCGAACACCACTCATCATGCTATCAATCGTACTTATATATATATATATATATATATCATTTTCAACATAGAACTTGTCGTAAACAAATTTTCGAATCTCCCAAAATATGAATGTGTACATAAGCTCACGAGGCTACAAAATGATGTATAATATATACACCTAAAAAAGTCTCATAACATCTACAACACACATATAAGTATCTATGAGCCTCTAACTGAAGTACTGAAATCATGAGGGAGGGACAGGACCCCGCCGTTCCCTAATATATACGCAAAAGAATATACCAAGAGACGGCAACTCCGAAGTAGTGGAGTGCTCCTGCTAATCTGCTGAGTAAGCTCCTAAGTGTCTGCACTGTCTCCCGGTCTACATGTGGGCATGAACACAGCGTCCATAAGAGAAAAAGACGTCAGTACGAACAATGTACTTAGTATGTAAGGCATATATGATAACATAATAAGGAAAAATAGAAAGTACAAGAAGAAAGAATAACCGTAACTGCTTGCCTCTTAAGGCGGAATCATGCATGCTCACTTTTACCTTTAAACATATCACACATACATACATAAACTGTCTGAATAAATAACATCATTAA
The DNA here is from genome assembly GCF_029784015.1 of Lycium ferocissimum. Lineage (NCBI taxonomy): Eukaryota > Viridiplantae > Streptophyta > Magnoliopsida > Solanales > Solanaceae > Lycium > Lycium ferocissimum. The sequence goes on from NC_081348.1 coordinate 18,951,660, forward strand.
CCCGCGTCCGGGCCTCCCACGTCCGGGGTGACCATTTCGCGCCGCCCACTAGTGGTGTCTGCCCATGCCATATAGACACGGTGTAATAAGCCGCCCGCCTTAGCGGTGTTGCCTGGCCGTCTAGGCACGGTGTAATCGTTATCATATACTTAACATGAAGAATGCATAAGAGCTAAAGTAAAAGCTGTAACTCTATCGGAGTGACATAAGGTCGGTAACCTCCGATTATGTTATAGAATAATCACGATCGTCATGTCTCGCCTTGAAGAAACTAGTAATATGAGGTGAGACTAACAACAACGAACAATCACCAAGGAAAACATAGAATAAGATTACAAACCTCATAAAAGCATCAATTCATAAACTTTGGAATCTTTAAAATTAGAACCATCAACTTCATCATTATCATAAAACACATCTCATCTCTATCTCATAAGGACCTCTTAAGAACCTTTAACCTTCATGTTTTAGGATGTACGAAGATCATCGGAATATAGAAAAGAAATCATAATATAGGAGTTATGCCTTTGAAAGAAGGGAATAGCCTTACATACCTTTATGTCTCTTCCACTTTATCGACTAAACGCTTTCCGCCTAAGCTCACGATTCCACATTCAAGAGAATTTGTACTAAGGTTAGACAACCGGAAATATACTTAAGCTTAAGCTAAAGCAACTAAGAGCTAATAAAAATTGGTCGACATTTCCTTTGTTTCGACAACTTCCTCCATAAAGTAAGACAACTTCCAAACATCAATAAGAACACCCATATTATCATAATCAATAGATTCTTCTAGTTAAACATTGTTTACTTCTCAAATCCACCTTCAACATCATCCATAACCATACTATAATACAGCATCATATTTATTCTTCACATAACACTTCCTCGACGTCATTAGTATCATTTATAACAAGATTATACTCATCTCATACTTAAGGATCATAATTCACATTAACTTACTACTCAAAATACCATTTTCTCCATATTTGAACTCATATACTACTTTTTTCTCTAACCCAAGTCCTTCAACCCCTCAATACTCTTAATAACATGAAATGAACATGAAACTCACCTTTGATGATGTAGAGATGGACTTTGGATGAAAATACCTCACTTGGAGGAAAACCCCACTTCAACACCAAAGACATTCTTGGTTTCCACAAACCTTAGTGAGCATCCTTGCACTTAATTCTACTAATTTTTGGTATTTGATCTTTGATTTACCTTTGCTTTATGCTAGGGAAGTGTATGGAATTTTCTAGAGTCTTCAAGACTTGTAGAGAGAGTGGAATCTGAAAAAATAAAGGTAGGGATCGTTTATTTATAACTAGAATCGGAAAGTTCCAGTGAAGCCGTTGGGTCGAGGACCCATCGACGTGTCGACGATCCGTCGACTTGCTCCGTTGACTTACGCCTGCAAATCTCTGATTGCAGAATCGACGGCCTATCTGACTGGTGTCTGCAGACTTTTTCTGATTCAGTTCAGATTTCGTCGATTCGATCCGTTCAACTTATAATCCTGTAAATTACCAGCAATACCTGCTGGTACATTTGTATACGAGGTAAGACACTCTCTACCTTAACTTTCTCCAACAAGCTTTCTTCTCTCTCCTCAAATGTCTTTGGAATCTTAAATAGAATCATTAAGTATCCCTTCTTACTTGTCGGGACACCATACACACCTTAACTTGCGTTAGTCGATTTACCGCGCAACAACCCAAAATTCTGAGGTGTCTCAGTTATTGGCCGCGGGTTTGACTCTGAAGGTTCCACGTAACTAGCACAGCCGGTAAATAGACTTTATCGGGTCGATCAGACCAGTGCCTATCATTCAGGAGGAAATGGGCACAACATTAAAGATTGTATAGACCTCAAGCAAAAAACCAAAGATCTCATTCACAAGAGAAAAATCATCTTAGAAACCGCAGCTCCCAATGTGACCACAAACCCATTGACCAACCACAGAAACAACGGAGTCCACATAATTTAAAAGAATGAGGATTGGGAAGCATGCAGAGCATTAATCCCCAAAGTGGTCGAATCCCTGGAGCACACAGTGGACTCCGTGTTTCAAGGTTCTGGTCCCAATGCCCGAAACCACGGCAATGACGTCAAGATTCAAAGCCCTGATCCCAGCACCCATGGTGGCTCAAGTGGTACACCCAGACACTCCTGCAAAGCAAATCGCTGTAGAAGCCTCCATAGCCCAAGGCATAACACGTTCAGGTAAATGTTACACTGCTGAAGAGTTAGCTCAGAGTGCTGCAAGAAAGGAAAACACACAAAAGAGAGAGATAACTGAAGGAGAAGCTGAGGATTTCTTGCGGTGCATGCCGCTGAAAGATTACTCCATTGTTGAACACTTGAAAAAAAGACCCGCACAAATATCGATGCTATCATTGCTAGCCAGCTCCCCATCATACAGGCAGGCTATCATGATAGTACTGGATGAAGCACACGTACTAGCCGGTACAAGTAGTGAGGACCTGGCTGGAATTGTAGCCCATATCATTGAAGAACACAAGATCTGCTTCTCCAAAAAAGATCTGCCGACAGAAGGACCCGCTCACAACAGAGCCCTTAACATCACCGTGGAATGCCACGGTAAAGCAATAGGGAGGATGTTGCTGGATAATGGATAAGGCCTCAATATTTGCCCTGTCACCACATTGACCTAGCTCGGCTGCGATGTAAGCAAGATTCGCCAAAGTGGAACGAACGTCAGAGAGTTTGACGGGTTTCTCAGTGATTTCCTTAGAGATATAGACCTACAGACCCAGGTTGGACCCGCATCCTTCACCGCAGAATTCCAGGTCATGGAGATCACTGCCAACTACAATATGCTCTTGGGGAGACCATGGATACACTCCGCCAGTGCGATCCCGTCAACTCTGCATCAAGCCATAAAATTTAAATAGCAAGGACGGGAAATTGTTATAGCAGCTGAGAAGGTTATTCAAAAATACCCATATAACATCATTCCTATAATCGAAGGGAGCCCTCACTCGCCAAGCTTTCATGTGGTGGAATATGTTGGGCCACTCATGCAGAGGAAGAGGCTGGTAAGCCCATGCCAGCTATCTACAGAATGATTGTGTCACACCCCAATCCTGATAGGGCGTGATGGGCTCTGGCATTCATATAATGAAACTGGATATATAAAAAAAAAATTCAAAAATATAATAAAGTACTTTCAGTCAAACCATAGAAATTTGCGAACGATACTCAATTAATCAAAAATCGAGTAATTCAAATTGACATATCAGCCTACATGGTCGCTTTACTCAACACATGACATCTTAACATACTAACCACAGGACACTGTCTGCAAAGTCTCTAAGAGTGAACACCTGAATCATATGAGTCGGGACAGGGCCACGACATACCCATACACACATATGATAACCATGATGACTCAATACTGCTCCAGGAAGAAAATGGATTTTGCCAATCCCAGCAGATAGCCAACCATCCTAGCTGAATACTGTTACCCGTAAAACCATATGGGACTGTGTGGCATAAACACAGCGCCCCCAGGCAAAAGGACGTCAGTACGAACAATGTACCGAGTATGTAAGGCAACAGTAATAATAAAGAGTGAGATATAAGTCATAATAAAAGTACGAGAAACAACCTCTAATATGGATAGCCCCGACGCGCAGAATAACAATGTAAGTAGCCCCGAAGGCAATGACTAGAAATGTAAATATATAATATACCCGACCCTTTAGTAAGGGACTCGGTGAAATGTAATATATATACCGTATATATATATTAGTGAGGGATATATATAATATATATATATATATATATCGCCCTTTAGTAAGGGACTCGGTGAAATGTAAATATATAATGCCCAATAGAAGGGACTCGGTGAAAATGCATATAATACGTAACCCGAACACGTCCTTTAGTTCGAGGGGACTCGTGAAATGATAATATAATGTTTTGTACGAATAGAATATAAGGAGCAATCATGTACAAATTATGAATCATCATCCGAGACTCGATAGAATAATTAGAATGAACCAACACTTGAGAATCAAAGACAACCGTCATGTCAAGTACCACGAGAACTAGAGTTCATTGGAGTCATGTATGCTTATCGCTCGCTTTTTTTATGTAGATTCATGCCAAAAAAGAAGAAGGGATAGCCTTAACATACCTGGTCTTAGCTCACGGCTAACCAAGAAAATCAACTCGTATCCGCTCCACAATCTATATGATAACAAAAATGATAGTATCGTTAATTATACAAACGATTCTCTTAATCATATAATGAAAATTAAAACTTATCCTAAAACAAAATAACAGCACCTCCCCGTTCTTCTCATTTTCCCAAACTCCATATATCAACAACAACAACAGAACAATCAGCAAGTATATACATCAATAACAAGATACCATGTAGCAACAACAAGTCATGCAAACATTTCACGACGAGCGACAACAATACAATTATCAACACTATTATCAAACACTTTCCAATTTCTCAACATATCATTGAAAACAACAACAATATACTCAAGTTATTCAACAATTTCCAGTCATAACACAACCCAAAAATATACCTCAAGCTAGCTCACACAACAACAACAATAATTTATCCGATTTCCGATATTAATTTCATATTTCTCATCTCACAATTTAGCTATGACCGGATGAATTTAAATATATCTAGGAGAGAATTCTTACCTTATATGCCGAGAGCTACTCTTCTTCCACATTACTTCACTTCGATGAAATGAAATTCGATTTGCGATTTTCCGGAACAACAAGATCAAACGTGAAAAAAAATCTTATTGTTCAAAAGAATAATATATGTGTGTTTTGCTTCTAAATCATGCTTCCTTATTTTTGTCACATTAAGAAAATCACCATTTTTCCTTATCAATAAAATTGCAAATGCATCAATTGCTATAAATATAGTTCCAAAATGTTTTAAAAAACTTATTCCAAAACCTTTAGTAGGAAGCCAAAAATACTTTCTTGAGAAGTAAATACTTTTCATCTATGGAATAGTAAGAAACGAAATCATAGACTTTTCTATATATTGACACTTCATTTACAAGTTCTATATAGGATAATTAAAAGATCCACCAACATATGCGTACAAGATATCATGTAATACAATTGTTTTATTCCACTTATATTACCCATGTGGATTTGTCACATAATATCATCCAACAATTTTAATTAATTTATTCTATTCCACTACAATTTATCCATTTAACAATTGCACACATAATTAATTTCTTGATCTCAATTCACTTAAATATAATCATTTTTACATACTCATATACCCATTATCATATCATGTGATATAACGCTAGTCCATAGCCTCATTTGCCACACATAAAATATTATTTTCAATCATCGTCGTCACACTTTTTCGTCTTAAATCATTTTGGAACTTCATTCCTCGCATACACCGAGTTCTTGATTTTCATGCTTGAATATGACCAAATCCTACGGCCTCGGTAGAATTTGCTCATGTTGGACGGTTTAATTTCCTGGTCCAAAAATACGGGATGTTATAGCTTGGACTGTATTTCATTCGAATAAATTTCGAACCTTGACAAAACTTATTTTCTTCGATTTGTTTAACTTCTAATCCTTAAGATACATCCGTTATCACTCTAACCACCTATAAGCTTGGGGGATAACCTCATTTTCGTTACTAATGTCATTTAACTCGTACGCTTTCCAACGCATAAAAACACGGGATGTAACATCCTTCCCCCCTTTAGAACATTCGTCCTCGAATGTTAAACTAGTCCTTTATAAGTATAATGGTTATGGTGATCTTATAATGAATCAATTACTCTTCTATCATGTTGTGCCTCTCTTTGCTTAACTTAATACCATTCTCCACCTGACATCAGTTATTATTGAATTTCCAAAGAAAGTGGTCATAATTTAGCTACTTCCGTAATTGACTGCAACTTACTATATCCATCTACGCTTGAAGCTTAGGTCGAGTTTTTCTTGTTTTGGAGTCATCTTTCCAGTAACACTGTAGAATAGGAGTTGTCTTTCCTTTGGTAGGTTTACCATCGCATATTGGTTCCTCTTGTTCTCTCTTCTAATTCTTATAGGTCTACTTCCACTCTTTATTTAGGTCGCATAGTCCGCAGCGTACATCCTTCTTGGAGTCATCATTTTAATCCTTTGACATGCACTATCTATAACATTCCTTTTGAATAGTTGAAAATGAGTTTCCTTCTTAGTAATGACTCTCGGTTGCAATACTCCCTTGATTCCTCAGGAATATCCTTTCAAGAGATATAAGTGAGTCACTTTCTGATATGATCCTCCTTGATACTCGGACTCGTCGATCCTTTTTCTTGCTCAATAATGGTATTAAGTCTCACATGGTTTGCAAATCTCTCCCACTTCCTTTCTTCCATATGACCATGATAATGGTATTGATTCACATCTGTAGAGTCTAGATAAATTCAATCCGAGATGTCCGTCGTAGGTGTCCCTCGTCGACTCATTAAAGGCTTCATAATTTTTGAGAATTTCATAACCCTTTGTAAACTGTTGGAAATTCTCTATAACCACAATGATACAAAAATGAAAGTTCCAAGGCGTAATATTCTTCTCGGTAAAACCCCTTTATTCAATGATCCTATCGAATTCGTAAGTAATCTAACACACCCCAGGGCTATCGTAGGAAACATATAACATATACTTATATCATATTCAGAGTAATTGTCCTATTTGTCCTTAATGATAATTCCAACTCAACATTTCGACTCAATTTACCATATATTTTCCCTCAACTGACCCGGAGTATCACAAACACACTATTCTTGCTTACCTCTTACTCCTCTTTTTAAGTACCCAATTGGTTTCATTCTCGACATGTAAATACTTGCAAGTTACATAACCGTTCTTGTGTGATTCGTGTATGAACATCTAATCTTATTCGTAAACTTCCTTCCTTTGGTTCGTTCTATTTTACGTATCTCATACATACCAAAACTCTTTTGTCTATCTGTTGTAACTTATCTCATCATACTCTTTTTTTTTCCTTTATTTGTCCCTTGATTATCACATCTTATATTCTACTATAGAAAACTTTATGTCCCTTCTTATTTGTCACTTATAAATCGCAATATCATTAACAAACGACTCTCCGTCAATTCCTTTGCCTCTATTCCAAGATAGCATCGCTATCCTTTACAATATTCCTTGAGTTATTTGCTCTCAATGTCATGTTGTTCAAGGTCTTCACGAATGATTTTCAAGACATAATCTCATATACCCGCTCGATTCTTGTTCATTTATTTACTAGCTATTAGACTCATTTCTCGCATAACTCTCACTTTTTGTTTTAGAGTCTATATCTGTCACATCTTAGGATTCATCGTTTCAATCTCTACACTTGTATTTTCCTTACTCGCTTCCCCCTTTAAGGGTCTTACTTATACCATTCTCAAATCCGTTACCTCACTTCCAATCTTGAATTCATATATCCCTTTCCTCAATTCCCTTATTATACTGCATCATATTCATGCCATTTCCCATAATTTATAGCTACGGTAATTCATGTGTGAAGTCTTAACATACTCATCTTGTAGTTTTGCAATCAAGTAATACAACCAACATAGCAATCCAAACAAGGATGTATTTTACTTAGCTCAACCGTTAGTTATGAGTCAATGTCTACATCCGCTCCAATTAACAACTTCTGTCCCATAGGGATACTCGAAATAGTAGTATGTCTAGCTATCCGTACCATCCATGTAATGTCACTTATCCCATTCTTCGATACCTAGAGTTCACTTATAGCGTCATCTTTCCTTTTCTTCCCATCTCAAGTTATTCCTCTCTTTCCCGTAATCGACTTATAGTAACCGTAAATGCATTTTCCTTAAACCCGCCATCTTTGTTTTCAAGGATCTAAGTCTCATGCGCAACTAATACCCCTTATGCCTCATACTCTTTTACTCTTGTGTTGCACTCAACATTGATTTCAAAACCAATCATAATCATATCGTATTTGTCGTTGATGATAGCCTTGCTTTATCGCTTTATCGTCGTACGGTAAACTCATAACTCATGGCCACATTTTTCTTTCCAACTTATTCCTTTATATACTTTACTCGTTCTGTCTTGGTATAGGATATTCGTAGGAGATGCATCTTCCTTTTCTCATAATACGACTACTTCTTAAGCGCGCGTACTTCGCATATTTCCTTTTCTTTCTATACCCATACTTATTCCTTTACATTCTTTCCTCCTCAATTTATCTTATTACCTCCCGTTTTATAATCAATCCTTTATTCCTCGCACAAGGAACCCTATTCTTAACTCAGTACCGCTTTGTCCTTTAGAATATATTACTTCTATACAATCCATTCTTCGCTTCCAAAACTTATTCTGTTCATTCTGATCATCCCCTCTCATCCTTATTATGCTGATCCTTTTCCTAACAATCGTTCTATTTCGTTATTCATCTTTCCGTAGTCTTGGTCTTTTACATCCAACCAAAGATATCACTCGTGATCTCGATTATACAAATCACAAACTGTTACTACTTTGCCATATCACTTTTCTCTGATTTCTTTTTCAAGTTGACTTCCTTTTTCCTTTTGCTTGCTATCATTTCTGTCATTGCGAAACCTCTATGTTGGACTTTCCCCTAACAAGGTCTTATAAGCTTTCTTATCTACTGCCCCATGGCTCGCTTATTGGTTTCACACTTGCATTCACTCTTTATTCATATAGAACATGTCACATCTTTAGTCGTTTCCTCGCTATACTTTACTTACTTTGTATTACGTTCTTGCTACGTTCTCATTATATCCCGATCATAATCAACTCTATAGAGTGCCACTTCTTGATCTCATTCACAAGCCAGCTTATAAAATAGAATAAACCTCATGAAGTAAGCATACTTAACCGGTTACTCTTTCTGATCAACCCTATTACACTTACCACATAAGTTGTCTCACCAATGTATTCGCATTCGTTATAACCCTTCGCATTTCATACCCCTGTCTCAGTCATGCTGTTACTTTATTTTGCTAATAGACTTGTCGTATTTTACTTGTGCTTATCCATCCAATCAATACTTCAGTATCACACTCTATTGGAGTTACCTTTCTCTTCTATGTCATGTTTTAGTACTACCAGTCTCCCTAATTTACTCTAGTATTTCTCTTTACCATATCAATGTCGATCTTATAATTACCGTTACTATCAATTCAACAACATTTAACTCATCTCTTGTAGTTGTCAACGATACTCCTAACTTAATCCCGTCCTGCCATTACTTTTTACACAACATCTTTTCCCGTTAGGACATATTACAAGCTTATATCTTATCTCCTTTAAATTCTAGGAAAATTTTGGCGAGTTTCCTCTATATTTCTTACTATCCAAAACCTCGCACGCAAATACCAACAATGCCTATATATATATATATATATATATATATATATATATATATACGATATATCTCGCCACACAGGCTCCCAATTTCAAGTAAAAGTACAAAGATGTCGAAACTTACCTCATATATCACACCTCGAGATGTACCTGATCCTTTAGCGATCTGCCCTGTTATACCTTCCTATTTACTTTCCCTTTCATTCTTCAGCTTTACATTTCAATCATACCTCAATATTCTTACCTTACCCGACATACATCTTTCGTACCGTTGCTTACCTTTGTACTGATTCATTCAATTTGTTTAGTTCACAAACTTATAACTGAACTTATCATCAAGAGATACATTTAATCAATTCCTCTGTTGTACTTGAACACCGACATACCTCTATGACAACCAATCCATTATCATATAAATACATATTTCGATAACGTAGCCTCAACGAAGTGACTTACCTCTCGTAACTTCCAATATCATCACTCACTTTCTTTCTCGTCGATACCGTTCTTCCGCTCGAAATCAAGGGTTAGTATAAGGAATCTCATTTCCTATAGCTTGGCTCTATCGCACGATCTTAGATATGAAAGAAAAGTAACCATCCTAAATGCCCTGTAGCCTCCAGTTTATAAATGTGGCGCGCAACACACCATAAACAAGACTCTACTAGACACGACTTTGCAGTACAACCCCTAGGACGAATCGCTCGATACCACTTTGTCACACCCCAATTCCGATAGGGCATGATGGGCACCCAACTCTTACTTAGAGCTGAGCGAACCCTCTGGCATTCACATAATGAAACTGGACATATAAAAAAAATTGGAAAATATAATAAAGTACTTTCCGTCAAACCATAGAAATTTGCGAACGATACTCAATTAATCAAAAACCGAGTAAGTCAAATTGACATATCGGCCTACATGGTCGCTTTACTCAACACATGACATCTTAACATACTAACCACAGGACACTGTCTGCAAAGTCTCTAAGAGTAAACACCTCAATCATACAAGTTGGGACAGGGCCACGACATACCCATACACACATATGATAACAATGATGACTTGGCACTGCTCCAGGAAGAAAATGGAGTTTGCAAATCCCAGCTGATAGCCAACCATCCTAGCTGAATACCGTTACCTTCAACAAAATATGGGAATGTGTGGCATGAACACAGCGCCCCGAGGCAAAGGGACGTCAGTACGAACAATGTACCGAGTATGCAAGGCAGCAGTAATCGTAAAGAGTGAGATATAAGTCATATTAAAAGTATGAGAAACAACCTGTAATATGGATAGCCCCGAAGGCAGAGAATAACAATGTAAGTAGCCCCGAAGGCAACGACTAGAAATATAAATATATACCGTACTCGGCCCTTTAGTAAGAGACTCAGTGGAATGTAAATATATGTCGTACCCGGCTCTCTAGTGAGGGACTCGGTGAAATATTCACATATATACCGTACCCGACCCTCTAGTGAGGGACTCGGAGAACAATGCAATGAAACTATGCACAAATACGTACCCGGCCCAGGACTAAGTGAAGTGATACATTACCAAAATGCATGAATAGAATATTAGGAGCAATCATGTACAAACTGAATCATCCTCTGAGACTCGATAGAATAATTAGAATGAACCAACACTTGAGAATTATTGACAACCGTCATGTCAAGTACCACAGAGAACTAGAGTTCATTGGAGTCATGTATGCTTATCGTTCGCTTGTTTTATGTAATTCATGCCAAAAAGAAGGAAGGGATAGCCTTAACATACCTGGTCTTAGCTCAACGGCTCTAGAAATCAACTCGTATCTGCTCTACCATCTATATCTAACAAAAATGATACTATCGTTAATTATACAAACAATTCTCTTAATCGTATAATGAAACTTTAACTTATCCTAAAACAAAATGGGCAGCACCTCCCCCGTTCTTCTCATTTTCCCAAACTCCATCTATCAACAACAACAACCAGAACAATCCAGCAAGTATATACATCAATAACAAGATACCATGTAGCAACAAGAAGTTGCAAACATTTCACGATGAGCGACAAGCCCAGACACTACTATCAAACACACTCCAATTTTATCGATGACAACAACAACAATATACTCAAGTTACTCCAACCATTTCTAGCTACAACACAATCCAAAAATATTCCTCAAATCATCCCACACAACAACAACAATAATTTATCTGATGTCCCGCTATTAATTCCGTATTTCTCATCCCACGATTTAGCTATGGCCCGGACGAACTTTAATATATTAAGAATAGAAGAATTCTTACATTATTTGCCAAGAACTACTCTTCTTCCACATTACTTCTCTTTGAAGAAATCTCCAATTTGCTAGAATCCGAAGGAACCCAACGTTAGAATCACGTTACCGGTGATCAGAAACATATATGTGTGTGTATTGTTGCTGCTCGCTAATGACTTCTGCTCATTATTTTTGTCACGTTTATTTCTCCATTTTTCCAACAATTGAAATATTTCGTTGCAATACGTACTGCTATTAAATATAGTTTCACGTTTCAGTTGCTACAAATATATATGCTGCTCAATTACCTCTTTTAGAAAGCGTCAAAAATAATGTAGAGAAGTTGCTGTATACTTTTCATCTATGGAAAGTCAAGAAATGAAATCATAGACTTTAAACATAGGATGACACCTTCATTTACACGTGTAGCTCTTATAGGATAATTAAAAGATGATACACTTACACCTTATGCGTGCATATCCACAACTTTTGGATGCCACTTATCACTACCCATGTGGATTATGTCCACAAATATCATCCAACAATTTTAATTAATTTATTCTATTCCACTACAATTTTCCATTTAAATAATTACACACATATTTAATTTCTTGATCTCAATCCACTTAAATAGTTAGTCCTTATATACTCATTATTATACTCATGTGATATAGCATTAGTCCATAGCTTATTTTCCACACATAAAAATATTATTTTCAATCATCGCCGTCACATTTTTTTGTCTTAAATCATTTCGAGACTTCATTCCTCGTATATACCGAGTTCTTGATTTTTATGCTTGAACATGACCAAATCCTGCGGCCTCGGTAAAATTGCTCATGTTGGACGGTTCAATTTCCTGGTCCAAAAATACGGGATATTATAGCTTGGACCGCAAATAAATTTTGAACCTTAACGAAACTTATAATTTCGAACCTTGACGAAACTTATTTTTCTTCGATTTGTTTAACTTATAATCCTTATGATACATCCATAATCACTCTAACTACCTATAAGCTTGGGGATAACTTCACTTCCGTTACTAATGTTATTTAACTCGTATGCTTTCCAATGCATGAAAACACGAGATGTAACATCCTTCCCCCTTTTAGAACATTCGTCCTCAAATGTTAAACTAGTCCTGTATAAGTATACTGCTTATGGTGATTTTATGGCGAATCAATTACTCTTCTATCATGACGTGCCTCTCCTTGCTTAACTTAATACCATTCTCCACCTGACATCAGTTATTATTGAATTTCCAAAGAAAGTGGTCATAATTTAGCTACTTCCATAATTGACTGCAACTTACTATATCTGTCTATGCTTGAAGCTTAGGTCGAGTTTTTCTAGATTTGGAGTCATCTTTCCAGTAACACTGTAGAATAGGAGCTGTCTTTCCTTTGGGTAGGTCTACTTCCCCTCTTTATTTAGTTCGCATAGTCCGCAGCGTACATCCTTCTTGGAGTCATCATTTTAATCCTTTGACATGCACTATCTATAACATTTCTTTTGAATAGTTGAAAACGAGTTTCCTCCTTAGTAATGACTCTCGGTTGCGATACTCCCTTGATTCTTTAGGAATATCCTTTCAAGAGATATAAGTGAGTCACTTTCCTGATATGATCCTACTTGATACTCAGACTCGTCGCCTTTTTCTTGCTCAACGCTGAACGAAGAAGAAATGGATGGGAGTCTCAAGTAGCTATTTCAAGAAGTGGGATACTACGTGATCATTAAAGAAAGCCAGGAGACACCCGACGTACATAGTCTAAGGCTAGGAGAGAGCCTGAACAATTTGACGTCCACCCCCCTCCTGGTTCCTCGGTAGAGAGATGGATTTTTCCTTAAAACCTTTTGCTAAAAATGGTGACATCGGCTGAGGCCCGAATGATCATCTTTTTTCTAAATTACTTGGTAATGTATAAAAATGGAAATGGTCCAACGTTGTTCCGAACCAGGGCCACAGTTGTAGCCAATTGCTTTTGAATTAATGAAAAGCCTCAATTTTCACGAAACGGCTATCTTTATTAGATAATAATAATAATGAAGGTTTTCTAACTGAATACGTATAATAGGTAATAATTAACCTAACCTTACTCTACCTCGCCTTTTCAGTAGTAACTATAATAAAATAACCAAAAACGTCATGACGTGTCGTGAAATGAATGAGGAACCTAGGCCGCGCAGAATATGAGGAGTATAATGAATCAACAATGATGCCGAGGGACTGGTAGAAGAATCGAAAGAGCTGGAAGAAAAGAAAAAGCCAAATATGGATGAGACTGGGGTAATCAACCTTGGTAACGAGGAGGATGTCAAGGAGACGCAAATCAGTGCCCATTTAGGGGCTCCACAAAAAGCAAGAGCTCGGAGCTCTATTAAAGGAATACTTGGATGTCTTCGCTTGGTCATACGTAGATATGCTGGGTTTGAGCACTGAAATCGTAGCTCAGTTATTGCTTATTAAGGAAGGCTTCGCGCTAGTTAAACAAAAGACTTAGACATTTAAGCCGGACCTGAGTATTAGGATAAAGGATGAAGTGGAGAAACAAATCGAATCCAGAATAGTAGAAGTGACCTCCTACCCAACTTGGGTGGCCAACATAGTACCAGTACCTAAAAAGGATAGGAAGATTCAAATCTGTGTGGACTACCGAGATCTCAACCGGGCCAGTCTGAAAGACAACTTCCCACTTCCAAACATCCATATCTTGATAGATAACTACACCAAGCATGAGCTATAGTCATTTGTGGATTGTTTCGTCGGGTATCACCAGATACTCATGAACGAAGAAGATGCTGAAAAGACAGACTTAATCACCTCTTGGGGAGTCTACCACTACAGGGTAATGCCTTTCAGCCTCAAAATTGTTGGCGCCACGTACATGAGAGCCATGACTACCCTGTTCCATGATATGATACATCGAGAGATTGAGGTCTATGTGGATGATGTCATCATAAAATCAAGGGAAAGTTCGGAGCATACTGTGCATTTGCGTAAGTTCTTCGATAGACTTCACAAGTTCAATTTAAAGTTGAATCCTGCAAAGTGTGCATTTGGAGTGCCTGCAGGTAAATTGTTGGGATTCATAGTTAGTCGTAGGGGCGTTGAACTAGACCCTACCAAGATTAAGGAAATCCAAGAACTACCACTTCCCAAAACCCGGAAAGAAGTTATGAGCTTCTTGGGAAGGTCAAAATACATCAGACAATTCATAGCCTAGTCAACTGTGATTATAGAGCCAATCCTTACGTTGCTCAAGAAAGAGGCTCCCACGAATTGTACGGAAGATTGCCAAGAGGCATTCGATAGGATCAAGACATACCTTTCTAATCCTCCCGTCTTAGTGCCACCCAGGCTAGGGAGTCCTTTGTTACTATACCTGTCGGTATCAGAGAAAGCTTTCAGGTGCATGCTTGCCCAACATGATGAAGAGGGTAAAAAGGAACATGCCATCTACTATTTAAGTAAGAAGTTTACCTTTTGCGAAGCGCGGTATACGCTCTTTAACCTGGATCGCCCAAAAACTAAGGCACTACCTATCAGTGTTTATCACTCACCTCATCTCCCGAATGGATTCGCTAAGATACATTTTCTGACAACCAATGCCCATAGGAAAATTGGCTAAGTGGAAAATGCTACTGAGCGAATTTGACATCGAGTACGTGGCATAAAAGGTAATCAAAGGACTGGCCCTAACAGACCTCCAGGTCGAAAGTCCCATGGATGATGAAATGGAACCATTACGGACTTTGTTCCCGGAAGAGGAAGTGATGGCTATGGAAGAAGAGGTGGTGGAACTATATTCGGGATGGAGACTATTCTTCAATGGAGCAGTCAATTGCAAAGGATCAGGCATCAGAGCAGTGTTGATATCAGAAATAGGACATTACTATCCGATGGTAGCAAAGCTCAACTTTAGATGCACCAACAATATGGCGGAATATGAGGCATGTAGCCTAGGCCTCAGGATGGCGCTGGCTATGAATATGCAGGAAACGTTGGTAATCGAAGACTCCGATCTGCTTATCAATCAAGTAAAAGGAAATCGGGCGATCAAAAATGATTAAATACTCCCATATGTGAGTCTAGCACAAAGATTGTGCGGAAGATTCAAGAGTAATGACTTCAGGCATATGCCAAGGGCCCAAAATGAGTTCGCAGATGCATTGGCCACGGTAGCGTCTATGATCTAACATCCTGAGAGCGCCCACATTGATCTGTTGCTATGAAAATCCTGAGAACAGGATATTCTTTGGATGACCATGAAATATGACTCCTGTAAATTCATGCAAAACTGAATCAGTGTCAGATACACGGGGATCTGATCAAGGTTCCACCCATAGAATTACATGCAATAAGTTCCCCTTGGCCTTTCGTGGCATGGGGAATGGACGTCATAGGACCTATTGAACCTTCGGCCTCCAACAGACATTGCTTCCTCTGTGTCGCCATAGACTACTTCACCAAATAGGTAGAGGCCACTTCCCACAAATCAGTGACCAAGAAAGCCGTGGCTGACTTCGTAAAAAATAATTTGATATATCGTTTCGGTGCGCCGGAATATATCATCACGGACAATGGTGCCAATCTGAATAGCCATTTGATGAAAGACATCAGTGAACAATTCATAATCACTCATAGGAACTCTACCGCCTACCGGCCACAGATGAATGGAGCCGTCGAGTCTGCCAACAAGAACATCAAAAGGATTTTGAGGAAGATGGTTGACGACTATACGAATTGGCCAGAGCAGCTACCTTATGCTCTGTTGGGATATAGAACAACAACCAAAACTTTGATCGGGGCAACCCCATACCTCCTCGTTTACGGTACAGAAGCAGTCATACCCGCAGAAGTGGAAATCCCTTCACTCAGGATCATCCAAGAAATAGAGCTAAAAGATGCAGAATGGGTTAAGAATCATTATGAACAGTTGGCCATGATAGAGGAAAAGAGAATAGTGGCGGCATGCCATGGACAGCTGTACAGGCAGAGGATGTCTGGAGACTTTAACAAGCGGGTCAGAACTCGACTTTTCCAGATCGGACATGTTACACCTCGTAATTTTGTACGTTGACATTCGGTAAGTGTTAGCCATCTAATTGCAGACACTGGGGTACTTTCTAGGATATATGAGATTATATGCGTCCGTCTTATTGTTATGAGGGTTTAAGTTCATGTACTAGGTCATGGAAGGATTGGAGGGCAAGTGACTTAAGGAAATTAAGTTTGTTGGAGCTTTGGAAAGAGGATGGGCAAGGTTTCGTACGATAATTTGGTCTAAGTTGAGAGGAGGATATCTCCTAGTATATTAGGAGTTTTGAAGTAAAACCAAAGCCTAAATTGAAGCTCATGAAGTCTAGTTTCCAATCCAACAAACCGTGCATCGATCCGACATCGAAATCTAACGTTATGAGCATTTGAAGACGGACTGCCAGAGTAGGGAAATAACCCTGCGCGAAGGTTCTTGGGAGTGGCACAAACGCGCAGAGGAGCACTGAAGCAACTCTGCGCGAATGCGCCACATGGCTGCCCGAACGCACAGAGCAATTTTTAAGTCGGTTTCCACCGATTTCCACACACTATATAAGGACCTAAATCCTTTTTTTTCCATCCAATAATTTCCCAAAAATCTCAGGGAACATAGAGGGGCATATATGTACCATAGAATTAAGGGATTTTAGTGATTTCAAGTGGCGGAGTACTAATCGAGGCTTCGGTAACGTATAGTTGTGATTATAGTGTTGTTTTACGGTGGATTTTTGCCTGGATTCAAAGTAGATATTGCTGTTCTAGTAAGAAAAAGGTATGGATCTCTCTTTATTGATATTGATTTAGGTTTATTTACAAAGATAGAGTTATTAAATCATCGTGTAGTGGATTAGGGTGTTGGGAAATCAAGAAAACATCGCATGGGATGTTTTATGGAGTATATTGGTACTGATAATGATGTTGTTGATATTAGAGT
This sequence comes from Lycium ferocissimum, assembly GCF_029784015.1. Taxonomy (NCBI): domain Eukaryota; kingdom Viridiplantae; phylum Streptophyta; class Magnoliopsida; order Solanales; family Solanaceae; genus Lycium; species Lycium ferocissimum. The sequence continues at coordinate 18,969,306 of NC_081348.1, forward strand.
TATTGTTGTTGGTTGTTGGTATTGTGATTTCAGGATAAGGATATAAATAGGGGAGATACTGTCCAAATTTCGATAGATTCTAAAAGGATTTAATTTGAAGGTTTAAGACAAGCATGTGACGATAAGCCTAACAATAGTATGAAGGGATTTATATGTAGATTGAGAGTCTACGAAAGATCTTTTGTATATTACAAGACAGGAAGTATGTTGGAAAGTCGAGAAGTATGCTTCAGGTATGTTAAGGCTATTCCTTCTTTTCATTGGCATGATTCCTACTATTGAGACATCCTTGACTATTCGCACAAAGATGTACTATTCATGAAGATTATACTTGGGTTACCATAACCCTATTATAGTACTCCTCTCTAGTTAGAGCGAGTATAAGAATGGTTGAGTTATATAAGATGATTGAAGGACTGGAGCTATAATTAGTGTATATGTTGCTTATAGGCTATTATGTTGCCTTCGAGTTATCGTTATGTGTTTGTATAGGCCTGGCCTACGGGTCATGGAGTTGTTGCCTGACCGACGAGTCACAGAGTTGCGTATACCTGACCTACGGGTCATGGAGTTGATTATACCTGGCCTATGAGCTATGGAGTTATCTATGCCTGACCCTCGGGTCACGGAGTTATATCTATAGAGTTATGTTATCTTGCCTCAGATGAAAGTCAACCTAGGTAGAATACCTCCAGATGCTTTCTTGGAAAATCCAGAGTTTAGCTTGTTATTTCATTTCAGCTGTTATTTTGCCTTACATATTCAGTTCATTATTCGTACTAACGTCCCTTTGTCTGGGGGCGCTGCATTCATGCCTACAGGTATAGATCGACAGACCGATAGACATCCCCAGAAGGTGGGATCAGATATCAGCTGATTGGTAAACTCCCTTTTTGTTCGGAGTTGCCAGGTCTTTAGAGTCTCTCCCCTTTTGATTCCAGTTGTACGGCCGGGGCCCTGTTCCGACCGTGGTACAGTCATACTTTCCCTAGAGGCTTGTAGACGAGTCCTATATATATAGTGTGTCTGTGTGATAGCCTTGTCGGCTTGTATATGTCTGTTGGATACTATTGGCTTTGTACGATCAAAGCAGCCTTGTCGGCTTGCTCAGTTGTGTATATATATTTTAGGTGTGTGTGCCCAGTTCAGATGAGATAGTCAGTATTTTTATATATGTCCAGATTGCAGGCACGCCGGCTTGTTGGTATCGTTTGTGCGCAGGTGGGCCTTATCGGTCTGAGTTGGGGGTTACTCCCCAGAGTTTCGAACTTAGAATGGTTCGCTCGGGCCTAGCATGGCATCGAGTGCCGGTCATGCCACTCCAGTTTTGGGGCATGACAGGACAACTCGTGCTCAAGTGAATCTTCCCTCACTAAGAGGAATATAAAGGGAAATTCGCGCCAAACTGGCAAAGACCATACATGATCAGGAAAGTACTCTCAGGAGGAGCCATAGTACTAGCTGAGATAGACGGACAAGAGTGGCCCAAGGCCATCAATGCAGACGCACTCAAGAGATAATACGTTTAGAATCCTATTTGCTTGTACTTGCATTTCTATTTTTCTTTGTAATCGTACCTTTTGCTTGTAATCGTACTAGAATAGGAGAAAAACAAACGATCTATGTAATCAACTCCGCGATGACTTGAATTCCCCACGATTGGATACGTAGGCAGTCCATACTGGACCCGGTCTCTTTATTAGTAAAACCAAGGCTCAATTAATTTATTTCGAACTACGTTCGACCTGAATTCCTGCTGTGACAGGATACATAGGCGCTCTCGAGCTCAGTCATCATAAAAAGAAAAACCAAAAAAAAAAAGCTAGGAAACCTCATAGGCAATGAAGCGGAAAAAGTCAACAAAATCAGGCTTGCAAGGGTCAGTATGAGAACCAGACGGTACCAACCCTACACTGGGGCATAATTTTTTAGGAAACCTCAAAAATTTCTATCAAAAGCAGTCAACAAAGAAAGGGACAAAGTAAAGCCGTACACTGGGGCAGAATTTTTGAAGGGACCTCAAAAATTTCCCCCTAGCAAGACAATACAAGGGACACCCAGAGCGAGTCTTGAAACCTGGGCAGAATTTTTGAGAAAGATCTCAAAAATTCTAAGATAGGGGTCAGGCTACCAAGAAGAACCAAAAGACCTCGTTCGAAGGAAACACACGTCATAACGCATAAAACGAAATAAACATTTACCTTTTAAGGAATAATAATAATAATAATAATAATAATAATAATAATAATAATAATAATAATAATAATAATAATAATATATAATAATAATAATAATAATAATAATAATAATAATAATAACAACAACAACAACAACAACAATCATGATAGCACGCGCTTTACGAATTTTACTGTGAATTTTCAAAATATATAGCATAACTGCGTCCCAGAAACATCTCTCGAAATACTGAGCCCAAGGGGGGTTTGGGGACCATCAAGAGGAAGCACCAGGCAGGAAGACAACGACGTTAATTGGCCACTTAAGAAATTCACAATTTTTCTGTGGATGCAGGTTTTCCCTTTTACAGTACAATAGATACACTACCAACCAGCTTACTCACAGCAAAGCGAAAGGCAAGAGCCCAAACGAAGGAGAGAGATCAAAAGGATCACAGCAAAAACAGGTAATAAAGATGCATCTGACCAAAAGGGTCACACAAAGACTGAACAACAAAGATGTATCCGACTCAAGGGTCGCAATGGATGACCATAAAGGTACATGCGACCAAAAAGGTCATGACAAGCACGAAAAGGGCATCTCTGACCACAAGGGTCAATAGCCAACACAACGGGTGAAAGAAAGATCATCCAGCTGCAAGGGCCATAATTGTCATCTGCATGCCGAGAGGGCCATTCATTTATTTTACCAAGAGGGTCATTCATACAAACAACCAAGAGGGTCATTCATACAAACAGCAAAGAGGGCAATTCATACAAACTGCTGAGAGGGTCATTCATTTATTCAGCCATGAGGCCCATTCATACAAACAGCCAAGCAGGTCATTCATACAAACAGCCAAGCGGGTCATTCATACAAATAGCTGAGAGAGCCATTCATACAAACAGCCAAGAGGGCCATTCATCTAATTTCGCAAAAAATATTTGCATATTGTCAAATCCAGGGAAAAGGTACACAGCCGCCAGAAAGAAGCCGGCTTGCTGAAACAGATCCAGACAAATTGCGGAGCAAACGTGGAACTTTTTCTTACGCAGCCGGTCAAAATATTGTGCCCATGAGAGTCAAGCTCTCCGGCCAGGATTTGGAAACTATCCAGACTTAGACTCAGCCACAATCTATTCGATTTTATTTCCTGAAGAAAAAAAAAACTGCGACCGGTCGGATATACACCAGGAAATCTGAGGTATGCATGCATAAAGGACATATTATTCTCCGGCAGGTCGAACTGCATATGAACTGATTCCCAAAAATCGGGGATATGTAGGTAAACTCAAGTCCCGAGAGTCGGTCACATTCTTACAGTCTTCCGGAGATACCCAACCACAATATGGGGATCTCCGGATAGTTTCCTCCAAATCACTTGAAGGTTTTCAGTTGAGTCGAACTACAACTGGCTTGAATTCTCATATGACCTGAGATATTTAGGAAACCCAGAGATCGGGGTTTGGCCACATATCTGAAGATTGCATGTAGACAAAGGGTACAAGGAGCCGGGTCAGGCAAAAATTAAGGTTAGTCAAATGTCGTTGCTCAGGGATAGTCCTGCCATCCCCGAACACCGAAGGGGCAGTTATTGATACTGAATTTTTGACCTCCCGTAATATATTTTAACCATTCAGAGTCCCCGGGTAATCAATAAATGTGCTGACCTTTTTTTTAAAGCCTTAAATAATTTTTATGAATATTCTAGGTCAATATTTCTTTCCTTTAAATTAATAAAAGAGGTTTTCATGCATCATAAATTTATTTAGAAATTAATGAGTATTTTTATGATATTTTATAATATTTTGTTAAATTTAATTTAAAAAAAAAAGTTTTTTTTTTTAAAAATTTATTTAATAATTTAAAATTATCAAATTTTGCAAATACTTTATTTCCTTATAAATATTTGAGTAATTTAAATAATTTAAGTAATTAATTAGACCTTCAAACTTCTGATTTTTATATAATCTGCATGATTTATCAAAAATTGGCATAATTGCCCATAAATGTTACAATTAGGTTAATTAATTAATTAAGTGATAATTACTGCAAAATTGATCCTTTTTATATAAATATATTTTGTCTTGGCCATAATTAAATTAGCTAGCTCAGGATTTACAGAAATTAGAGTTATTTTGCAAAATAAGTCTGTTAATGTCTTATTTCAAATAACTAGTTTAATTTAATTTCAAAATTGCTAATTATATAGTTTAATGTTTTATTTGAAATAATTATGCTGGTTAATTAATTAAGGCCATTTTAGGCCCATTAATAATTTGACTGACTTTTCTTTAATTATTTTAATAAAACAATTACGGCCTAATTTTTCCCATAATTAAAACGTTTTCAATATTTTTTCTAATTACTTATTTTTATGTATTAGATATACATATGCATACACCAAGTACGTACACACACACACACACACACACACTCGGTGTATACATGTATACAAGGCCCCATTTAATTCAAAGTTCGGATTTGGACCGGGTCCAGCCCAAACCAAGCTGTGACCCGACCCAAATCCCTTTTAATTCAATTATCAACATACCCCACCCCACCCCACCCCTTATTTTCATTTTTTCTTTTTCAGAACCCCTCCCCCTTCCCCCGCTTTCTCTCTCTCCTATTCTTGTGAAACCCTAACAGCCGCCCTAGTTTCCCCTTTTCCTCTCTCTACCAAAAGTGCACATTTACAGAGATTTGCTAACAAGCACAGCTATTACATGCTTATTATAGTGAAAGCATCAAAAGTTCTACTCTATTTCATATTCCTCTCACACGAGAATGGTAATGAGTCCTTATTTTACTCTTTATTGTCAGATTTGTAGTTAAAATCGTGATTTTCTTTTGCTTTAAGTTATTTTGCTCGCATTGTTTCGATTGGTTCATGGTTGGTAGGTCAGATCGACCCAAGAGGGTCAGATCTGACCGCATGCATTGCTAAATCACTAGATTTGGGTCGTTGGATTATTGTTTACTGAGTTTTGCTTGTAGAAAAGGTTTTATCCCACATTGTTGCTATTAGTTTTAGTTGAACTTTTAGGGCTCTATCAACCCTCTTACAAAAACAAGTTTTAAAAAGGTCGGAAAAAAGAGAAAAGGAGAAAAGGTATTTTTGAGAAAAAAAAATCTGATTTTTCTTCAAGTTTAAAAATTTGAAAGGTTTTTGAAAGTTAGAAAGATTTGGAGAAAATCCAAAGAGTGGCAAAATTTCGAATGTTAAACCTCCGTTAGTAAAATATTAAGGCTGCACTAGTTTTGAGGTTTTCTTTGAGTAAAAAAATTTATTTTTTCTCTCTTTTGAGTCTGTGAGGCTGGGTTTTGAGTTTTGGAAGCACTTAAGGCTTTCAAATTCATTTTTGATCAGGCTGCACCACAAAAAGGTAATGTTCTATCCAGCTTATTTATATTGGTATTATTTAGTATTAGTCTACATGTTAATAATCTGTTAATGATGTTTGGTTGCTGATTTGCCTATTATTTAGTTAAGTTTATGTGTCAAATAGGCATTGATTAGGATACAGATATGGAGGTTGCCACTCATTACCTTTTAAGCCATGTCTGACATTAACAAATGGTCCTTGTCAAAGTAGGTTAAATGTGTATGCTTAAACTATGCAATGAATCTTCAAATATCCCATAGTAGAGTTCATGAATAATCTTGAATTAGGCTTCATGTAATCTATGGATGTTGAAGGTTACCTTCTTGATGTTCAAATGCTTGAATCTGACAAGAACATGATCACATAAATTATGGTAGTCTGATGAAAATTTTAAGCTAATGCAAATCCTGCTAAATGTAATAGAACATTCAAAGTGTTGTGGTGTTTATTTGGAGACTTTGAAGTGATTGTTTCTTTTTTCTGAATGAGAATGTGACTCTTTTTCTTTCTGAGTCTTTTTTTATGAGATCTTGTATGCTTGTTTGATTGTCAACTAAGGGATATGAGTCTGTGATTGGTATAAAGCTTAGTAAAGATCATGAATAGGTTAAAACAAGACTTAGGGGAATTAAACATGTCTATAAGAAATCTATGGCAATTGGCTAAGGCATTTGGAGTTGTGTCTGCTTACATTTGTGAGGGTCTGGGGATTCCTCAGGTCTGTTTGAATGCACTTAAGTTGGTCAAGTGACTCTGAATAGTGGTATATTATGCATTGAAGGGTAACCTTAAAGAAAATGACATCCTAGAGTAGGGCAGGGCAGTCTAAAATGAAGTTTTAAATTTAGGATCACTAATAAGATAATGGGGTGTCAAAGGCCCATTAGGAGTTAATGAAAGTCTATAGAAGCTGATGAGGTTGCTTTGAAATAAAAGAGGGAACATCCTGTGCCATTAATAGAACTAAGTGTCATGTTTGATTTCATTTGAGTAGAATTTGGATTCACCGTTTATATTACCTTACTTTCTCTCTGATTCATGTCTGACTTTATCAAAGGGAGTTTAAGATAGACTTAAAAAGGTAATTTAAAGCCTTGATGTGTATTTAACTATCTAAAGAAATGATTGAACAACTGGAGTTGGAATTGTCTTGAAACTGAAGTTTGATATTTAGCTTGATTTTTCTTAGAACTCTTAACTGACTTAACTGTTCTACTTTCTTGAGTATTAATGGCTAAAGGTATTCAATGAGGCTTCACATAGTATAGTTTTAAAAATGAAGTTGACTGGAAACTGTTTGGTTCATGTGATTAATTAGGGTCTAGAGGGAGACTCATTTTAAAGGGGGTGGGCAGTGGCAAACCATCTTTGTCGATGAGTTTTGGTGGTTGGCATTTGGCAGGAGAACGAGGTAAAGGGATGGGGAGGTGATGACCTCACCCTATCTTGCCCTTCTTTCAGGACCCTAAGGCTTCCTCAACTCCATAGGCCTTGTTCTCATGACTGTGAAAGTTCAGTGAGAATTGATAATTGGCCAAGGGTGGTTTGCCCAGCCTTGGGGAAAATTCTTGTGATTTATTGTTGCCTAAAACTAAGTTAGAATAGAGGGACAGTCATTTGTTATATCTTTATCATGCCCTGGGGATTTTGAATTTTATGTTGTCTAAAACTAAGTTTGAAACAAAGTATGTGTTTGTCATGTCCTTGTCATGATTAGAATGGTTGAATTGCCACTAACTAAGTCCTAAAAAGGTGAATTGTTTTTTATGGTGTTTGCATCCATGATTCTCTTCTTTTCCAGAGGTTTGCTTTGTCTGGTTGCTTGCTTGCTCTTCTAACGAATGAGTTTTAAAGGTTGTATTGTTTTTATGTGAGGACTGTGGTCATGTGAAGACACTTGACTGGGTCTAAACTTAGGAATGAACACTTGCTTGATCTTAAGTTAGTAAAGACTTTTCATTTCTCGAACTAAATAGGTGTCACCTTGACTTTACTAAAAACTACAGTATAACCTAGACTAATAAAATAAGAACTGTGATCTGTCTAGCAGTAATTGGTCTTGCATCATTAGTATTTTAAAATCCTATTAAACACAGAATTAGACGAATGAAATGACTAGTGTTATTGGGCTTATGCTAAAATAAAGGGGTGTTAAATGGGAGTTGGTCTGATGTTGGCTGTGGAGGTGTGATAAGTACTCCTAAGGGCAGTATAGGCCACTTGGCCTAGAATGGTCTTTTCAAGACACCTCAAGAGGGGCAGAGAAGAGCCAAGCTTAGCTTGACTCCTACTATCTACCCCCAAATGAGGGGTGTCATGACCAGTCTACATGCCATGGGGAACATTATTGTCTTAAAGGGATAGGATTTCCTTAAATCCCACCATCTTCAAAAAGAAAAATAGGACCTGAAGGTAAAAAGGGTTAGGAAATTTAGCATGATCAAAGGTCTAGGATGCACTTAGGAGGTTCAGAATAATGAATGAGATCATTTTAAGGAGTTGGTCTATAGTTTGTGTCTAAAGTAATGAACTAGTCTGAGTCTGTAATAAGTGTCATCTGCTAGGAGTTTAAAGGAGTTGGATATGTGAAGATTGGGTCTTGAACTTAATGCTTTTTCTTCTTTTTTAAGATCCATTGGTGCATATGTAGTTGATTTCTGTCCCTACCCATTTTAAGTGGTAATTGGTATGAGGCTTTGTTGTAACATGACCTTGCATCTGCTGTATTAATGTAAGGATTTCCTGTGGTCTTCTTTTTTGGAGAAAGTAAATCTGGACAGTCCCAATCTAACTTTGCTGTTTGGACTAGGCTTTCTTGACGTTACAATCCTATCTCTTGAGGATTACAAGTTGTGGAATTTCCCCCTTGTTTGTACCTTTTTATTGTGCTTCTGTGATCATTTTAAACAAGCATTAATCTTCTATCCCAAGACCTGCTATAAATATATGAATTGACCAATCATTATCTTTGACGTGCATGGAAATTAAGGTTGAGTTTTAATTAACTTTGCCTTGTGCATAGTATTTGGACATGTAAGACTAAAATCAAACATAGACTCTACCTAGTCTTGTAAAATAGGGGAGGTATACACATGGTATACACTTGGTAGATACATATCATGTGTATGGCAAGGATATATTTTATGTATACCTAGAAGAAAGCAGGCTAGTTATGGGCAGTATACATATGTGAATAAAAGAATATGACTTGTTTGGGCCATTTATTTGTCCAAGAATTCTGAAAGTGTTGTATATATTGAATGTATATCATTACATTACTGCACTAGTTCCAGTCTTTCATCTTGATTCTGAATTCATTTAAAAGCCACTTGTACTCAAAATATTTCCCACAAGTTGATACTCGTGCACGGCTTTGAGACTATGATTATATACTGTGGCCAAACTGGTTTGTTTGGGAGTTCGAGGAGGTTTTGAGGGATAGGTCTAGCCACTCCCCGATATCCAGCCATGCCGAGGGTTCATGAAACCCCTTGGAACTTGTGCGGTGTCGGGAAAAAAGCTGGTGACAACCTTTTCCCATTGGTATATCATGTTTGAAATTTTCCAGTGGACCAATAGCATATGATTAAGTCCTTGGTTGTGCACTTGTAATCAAGTGGGGAGGTGTATATGTATGTATATATCGCGTATGGTTATGATAGAATTAGGTCCATCAAATATAGATTTAAAATATAGGGACATGTATGTATATGTATATATATATATATATATATATGTATATATATATACATATATATATATACACATATATACATATGAATGTATAATCTTGATAGTGATTAGATCCACCCGAACCTATACTAATTTAATTCCTTTTCCTTTTCCTCCTAATGCACGGCCACTTGGGCTAGAGTCCAGCCAGGCCCAACAACAAGATTCTTTCAAATTATTGAGTTTAAAATGGAAGTCAATATTATGAAGGCCCAGCCATGGGTGGAAATGGCATGAAGGCCCAACCATGGGTAAAAATGGCTTTTAAGGGGTTTGGTACGCCCCTAACTCACTTCGTTTTCCTCCTTTAAATTTAAGCATGCCAATTTGTTCTCTTGTTTGAAATATTGTATTTGTATAAACTCACATTATTATTGGAATCCTAACATTTTGAATTAGGCATCTTAGGTGAACGGTGCATATACCGTTTAGTTAGACCTTAGGCCCCAACACGATTTTAAAACCCAGATTAATGTAAAGGTTTTCCAAAAAGAGTAAGAGATTATTGGCCAGAACTAAGCAATCGTAAATCATTTTATAAAAGAGGGCGTGATTTGGGCCTAAGCCCATGACAAAAGGTTTTTATTGCGAGCAAATTAGGTTTTAAGATAAAATGTCAAGACCATAAATAATAAATTATATTATAAACCCAAGCTTTTATTAAACCCGCACCAATTTTTCTTTTTAAGTAAGTAAAGTTTTAAATAAAGGTGTTCTAAAAACGTACTAAACGGACCAACCCGGACCATGTATGAGTCTAAGCATGAATGAATTTGATTCACTCCAAACGTTTTGCCTTTAAAAAACAATATTATCCTTATATGTAAAAGGAACTAGTTTTATCCGGATATTATAAATCCGAACCTAAATACCCTATATGTAACGGGAATATATTCAACTCTTTTCAAAAAATGATATGCAACATGACAGACTTTTTGTGGGAAATAAATACCAAATAAATAGTTCATGCAAATACTCACACATTGGAATTCGAAGGCCAACCGCATAGTATGGATCCTTAATACTAGGGTGCCTAACACCTTCCCTAGGAAATCACCAAAGCCCTTACCTAGAACTTTCGATTAAGAAGGACTTTTTCACGGTGTATGAATAAACCCTTCAAAATTAGTTTTCCTGATTTCCTAAAAATTAGGTGGTGACTCTTTTAAAAACAAAGTCCGAAAGAGCACCAATGATTTCGAAGTAGCTTTTCCTGGCGCTAACCCCGCCCGCGAAAATGCCAACCGTTACAAATACTCTACTCTATCTAAGCAACAACCTATACATGCCAGTTTCAACAAAAATAAAAACCATCAGGAAAAGAATTATGGCAAAGAAAAGGCCGAGGGGGGGGGGGGTCCTGAACACAAATATACAACAAAAACAGCTCCAATAGTCCCATCCCTAACTAGAAAACTATGCATTGTCCCTAATGCATCAAAGTAAGTAAGTACGAATCCAAGGAGATGCCATTAGGCATACTAAGTGACTGTTATCATCCGGAAACATGCTACCTCCATAGACGGAGAATGACATTAGTCTCGGTAGTGGCGGCCCCAGCGACATGAACATCATTTGGGGGGCGGCGGAAGAAGCTCCAACGGGATCGAGGAGTAGTTCTCGCACGGAGAGGATTATGCGGCGTGATGCGGAACCCCCTCGTCCTCACCGAGGTGCAACTTCGAGTCACCCTCGGCCAGGTCATCGACGGATGGGTCCACATCGTCCCATTTCCTCTTTCCTTTCTGTACCATGCACTCGTCCCCATCGTCCTCATCTAATAAGTTCTCAACCTGGATCAGCTCGTCAAAGTCAACCTGTGTCATTGGAATGGGATCATCCAACACAACCCGCTCTCACACCTTAAGCGCCTCAACTTCAGCTTTTAACTTAGCAAGCTTTTCCCGAAGTGATCCCAAATCACCTCCGGGAGCTCCCTTCTCTACAGTAGCCAGTAGCATTTCAAACACATCAAGCCTAGTACGGAGAAGTGAATGTGACTTCTCAATTTCAGCCAGTATCGATTGGGTGGCAACTTTGATCTGTTTTGCCATATATGGCTTGAATTGCACCATAATAGTGCCAACCTGCTTCTCAGCCTTTCTTGTTTTGATGGCTACATCTCGGAAGTTGTCTTTGGTTAATGTCAAGGGATCAGCCCCTCGATTTGCTGCCGGTGGGGGGTACAGCTAAAGAAGTGGCACCCGCTGAAGAAGCAGGTGTGGCTGTAGTTGGTGGGGCTATATCGGCCGACGGCGATAACAATAAGCGATGGCAATAGCGGTCGGAGCGGGAGCGATGGCGAGAAGTGGACACGAACGGTGTCGGTGGCCCCTTTGGGGTAGTAGTGGCAGGTGCCTCAGTGGTGGCCTCCCCCGTGGCCCCAAGACTAGACTGAGGTTGAGTCTCGTCATCATCAGTAGGCAGCTCTAGATTTTCAGCCGCATCGTTCTTGCTCTTTCTCCAGTCACTAACACGGGTGGACTTAATACAGTGATCCCTATCGGGAATTCCCCTCACAAAGTCTCTCTGACACAACTCCGTAATGAGGCACAGGAATATCAGGGAGGTGGACGGCTATGGTGCTCTCTGTCTAATATCCTCATCAGACGCCCCAAATGCATAGGATACCGGGACATCATTTCTGCGACTATCACATCTTGGGCATTAGTGAGGGTCTTGTCATTCTATGTCGGTAGCTCCCTATATTTGACAAAATTTCACCAAAACTTGGCCTCGAAAGTGAGAGAACTCGTGACAATCTTTTGATTCGGACCTGTTACGAAAGCTGGGCTACCCTACGCTATTACATCGGCCACCCACTTTAGCACAAACCTGTCATCCTTCCTCTATGTTTTGTCCATAATTTAGCCTCATTGGTTAGTTCCGCATAATCATCACCAAAATAGACCCTGTTGATTATCTTGCTAGAAGTGTCAACCTTGACATTGGCGGACCGTAATATTCTCAAGTAGTGGAACTTTGTCCATGGGACACTTGGTCGTTTCATCAGAAGTAACATAGCCCCATAATTGGCATAGAACTTCCGCACAAGCACCGGACAATAGTCGCCACGAGGGTTGCTAAATGTTGTGAGCCGGTACAACTGGATTGTCTCAGCAGCGTGAGGTTAGGTGGATAGGCCCTCGAAAGTCAATCGTCGCCCTTCCCAGATATTTCTTCGTGACTTTCCCCCTCACTTTGTCGGAGTTATCACTGCTTCATACAATTCTTTTCTCTCTTGAAACCAAGCTGCAAAGCATCCTCTCCCAGTCGTTTACTCCTTATTTTCAATTTTCGGCCCTCTTCTTCCTCCCACCTGGAGTTAAAGGACTAGGAGGAGTAGTTGAAGGCTCGGTTGAGCCACTTGCCTGTTCAGCCCCCTCAAACTCTGCATCCCTCGAAGCAGATGGTGAAGATTCCCCCTCTTCAGACTGGTAGGAATCAGAAGCTGATGTTGTCATGCTCGGGGGATCAGATATTATAGCCCCCATGTTCTTCTTTTGCGGCATAACCTCCTCCTCCTCTTCGGACTGGGAGGGGCAGTCATGCAATTGGTATGTTACTTCTGCCTTTCCTCAACCTCGGCCCCTTCCAGCTGGTTGGGGCCCACCACCTCTCTTTACGAAGTGTTTTTAAGGCATATCTATAAAAGAGGCACCGTTAGTACCGGGTCATCAAGAAATAACACGAAGGAAAGACAAACTCTTTTTGTGTGTGTATATATATATATATATATTTGAAGTGGTCGTAAAAGAAAAATACGGTCCGTATAAATTTGTATGGTCCGTATAAGCTGGTCGTAATATTTCTATCTTAGACATACGATCAGAGATACGGTCCGTATTTAAGCATATATGTAAAAGACAGAAACATCCCTATTCCATCTTAAAAATAGGGTCATAGATACGGTCCGTATTTAAGCACATATTTCTAAGATAGACGATATCCTTTTTGGCCAACTACCATATGGCCCAAGATACGGTCCGTATTTTAGGTCGTATTTCCTTATCAACCCAATTTTTTCTATTCACAAATTTGCTTCGTTTTAAGTTCAACATCACAGAACACACAGTTTTTCATGGTTTCCCTTCCTATGAGGGTTGGGTTACTCTGACTTCACCCATTTTTAATAATTTATGATCATTGGCATTTTAATCGAACAATTGGCGGGCATAACAATTTCAAATTCCAAAATTGAAATCGTCGATCGAAATGCCCCCATACTTAGTGGAGTTTTGATATACTTATCCCTATGAGTCTTAAACCACGTCAATTTGCTCAAGCCCCACTCGGAAAATCATTAACCAAGAATTGTACCAAATAAAACCCTAGGTTCAACAAGACCCTCATCCTAATTAAATTAAAAATGTCAAAATTTAAAAAAATTAGAGCTCAAATACGTGTATGATGAACTTTTGGAAAAAAG